>NW_026110437.1:0-107500 GCF_024679095.1 Eriocheir sinensis
GCAAGTTTTTAAGAGAAATAAGGAAACACTTAAGCTCAGACAAGAACATCGTATATTTGGACGAGTCGGGTTAACCAAAACTACACGGTTTCCAAATGTTGGGTGCACGAAGAAAATGCAGGACAGGCTATAGGAGTGAGGGTGCTGACTGGGAAGGGAGGCCGCTTGATCATTCTGCACGCTGGATCATAAGAACATAAGAACTCAGGAGTTCACAAGAGGCCGGTAGGCCTGTACTAGGCAGCTCCTTTGACCCTAAGCTCCCGTGTATCTAACCCCACCTAATATCGCTGTCCATGAATTTATCTAGTCTATTTTTGAATGTGACAATTGTATTGGCACTCACCACATGACTGCTAAGCCCATTCCACTCATCCACCACCCTGTTAGTAAACCAATTTTTGCCTATGTCCCTGTTGAATCTGAACTTATCCAGTTTAAACCCATTACTTCGTGTCCTACCCGGTTCTCTTACCAACAAAACCTTATGAATGTCTCCCTTATTAAAGCCCTTCATCCATTTATAAACCTCGATCATGTCTCCACGCACCCTTCGCCTTTCTAGAGAATGCAAGTTTAACTGTTTGAGTCTTTCCTCGTATGGCAAGTTTCTCAACCCCTGAATCATCTTAGTCATCCTCCTCTGCACCGATTCTAACATTTTGATATCCATTATATAGTAAGGTAACCAGAACTGAACCGCATAGTCAAGATGAGGTCTAACTAATGCTAAATATAGTTTGAGGAAGACTCCGGGGCTTCTGTTGCTTACGCTCCTTGAAATAAATCCCAGTACCCTATTAGCTCGATGATTTGTTCCCGGGGCCCGCCCTTGTTTTCCAGGCAAAAAATGTCGGGGATTACCATGATCAGATGAATGCAGAAACATTTGAAAAGTGGTTCACACATCAACTCTTACCAAACATTCCTTCAGCGTTAGTAATTGTGATGGATAATGCATCTTATCACTCAAGAAAAATTCACAAGCCACCAACATCTGCAAACAACAAAGCTACGATACGAGAATGGCTGGAGAAGAAGGGCGTAGCAGTGCCAGAAGTTATCCTCAAGACAGACCTTCTGCATCTTGTAAGTCAACACGTCTCTTCTGCCGACACAAACTACGTTGTCGACAAGATGGCTTCAGATCACGGACATAAGAGTAGTGCGCCTGCCACCATACCACTGTCACTACAACCCCAATGAGCTGGTTTGGGCTCAAGTTAAAGGCTACATCTAGAAAAAAACATTCAAGACTGCCGACCTAAAACCACTCATAGAAGAATCAATACAAAATGTTACCAAGGAAATCTGAAGAATGCTGTCCGGCACGCGGAAAACTGCAGTCATAGGATGCAGAGAGAGATGTCGTGATTGACAACTTCATTGATTCTTTCATCATCACTCTCACATCTTCTGATGAGCATTCATCCTAAGTCATCCAAGATGCAGTGAAGAGAGGAATAGGCCTATCGGGGATATATACCTCTTAAAAAAAACGCGCCATGACTTTTACCTCTCGGGTGGTGTGGAAATAAAGTCGGTTATATAATCTGTACAATACAATGGTAAGGACTAAAACCAAATTTATCGTATAAACCCACAATTTCTGTATTATAACCTAATAAATCAGGTTGAATAAACGAGAGAGAGAGAGAGAGAGAGAGAGAGAGAGAGAGAGAGAGAGAGAGAGAGAGAGAGAGAGAGAGAGAGAGAGAGAGAGAGAGAGAGAGAGAGAGAGAGAGAGAGAGAGAGAGAGAGAGAGAGAGAGAGAGAGAGAGAGAGAGAGAGAGAGAGAGAGAGAGAGAGAGAGAGAGGTGGGGATAAAACGTGGCACCGCTGTACTGCTGCTTACTCCCTAGAGGCCTACGTCACAGCCGCACGTTTGAGCTAGCCGGAGTATAACCTCCCTAAATCCTCATTTATATTTCAGTCATTGACGCAGCCCTAAAGCGTGCACAATAATTCTACAACGAAATCAGCGACGAAACTAAAGCACAGGCATTTTTAAGAAGACATGGACTTTTGGATGAAGAACAAAGTGTTTCACCGTGTCATCGATGTGGCGGAGAGGTGAAGGACGCTCGGAAAAGAAGACGAAATGGCGAATTTATTCCCGTTCTTCGTTGCAGAAACCGTGGATGTCAAACTTTTCGTTCCGTTCGCAGAGGTAATGTATTCATCCACTTCACAGATTTAAATAACAAACTAAATTGCAAGCACTCTCTTTGTCAAATTTTAGAATTGATCTTTTATTTTATACAAGACCTCTCTTATGATCTGGTTCAAAGATTAACTGGTAGAGGTACCGAAGCAATATGCGACTGGTTCAACATGTGCAGAGAAGTTTGTACAGCGAATGTTTCAGTCCAACATCGTGGTCAAATGGCAGGGACTGAAGAAGAGCCTGTGCAAATTGATGAAGCACGCTTTGTAGGACAGCGAAAGCACAACAGAGTCCGAATGTTGCAAGGAGACCTGGCTCCAAATTCAACAGACGGTGAAGCTGAAGTGGACAGTAACCGTAACCATGGGAGACGTATTGATGGTGTTTGGTTTGAAGAGAGGCTCAGAGTGCCGATATTTTTACGTTCAAAGAAGAGACCGTGAGACACTTCAACCAATTATTCAGAGAGAAGTCGCTGAAGGCTCAATAATCCATTCCGACGACTGGCCAGCTTACTCTAATTTAAACCAAATCAATTTTCGTCATTTTTCCGTAAATCATCAGCAGTATTACGTCGATCCTAACACTGGGGCACATACACAAGGAACTGAAAGATCCTGGCTTGATGCGAAGACTCGGGTATTGAAAACATGAGAGGCAGCAATCAAAGAACTTTTCAGTCGCACCTAGACTACTTCTGTTGGCGGATGATGAGAAAAGAAGCTCCTGACATACATTTAGCATTTTTAGCTGATATATGTGATGTTTACCGATATAATATTTTTAATAAAAAAAAAATGTTTTTATTATGTTTTACCATGTAGATATCATTACAAAGTAAAATATCAACGGTGTAGATACTTTTCCTTGTAGATAACAAGCCAAAGTACGGTGTAGATATTTTTTTCTTATAGATAACAAGCCAAAGTAGCACCCACCCATTTTTTTCAGTCATCCATTTAGTACCTTTTTTTTAAAGTAGTGAGAGGAAATTCAAGTTAAAGAAAATGGAATGAGGTTAGTCTGTAGGAGGTGCTTGATACGGGGTCTAAAATTTGCCTTGAAGGGGGGCTGGATCATTTTTTTACAACAAGGAGACAGATCAAGGGCACACACAAAAAAGTAAACAATAATAAAATAAAAGCCTGCTACTCGCTGCACATAAAAAGAATCCAAAGAGGTGGCAGAAAGCTAGGTCAATTTCGGGAGGAGAGGTGTCCAGATACCCTTCTCTTGAAAGAGTTCAAGTCGTAGGCAGGAGGAAATACAGAAGAAGGAAGATTGTTCCAGAGTTTACCAGCGTGAGGGATGAAAGCGTGAAGATCCTGGTTAACTCTTGCATAAGGGGTTTGGACAGTATAGGGATGAGCATGAGTAGAAAGTCGCGTGCAGCGGGGCCGCGGGAGGGGGGGTGGCATGCAGTTAGCAAGTTCAAAAGAGCCGTCAGCGTGAAAATATCGATAGAAGATAGAAAGAGAGGCAACATGGCGCATAAATTAAGAGGTAGAAGACTATCAGTAAGAGGAGGAGAGCTGATGAGACGAAGAGACTTAGACTTCACTCTGTCCAAGAGAGCTGTGTGAGTGAGCCCCCCACACGTGAGATGCATACTCCATATGAGGGCGGACAATGCCCCTGTATATGGATAGCAACTGCGCGGGGGAGAAGTGGCGGAGACGATACAAAAACCCCAGCCTCGAGGAAGCTGATTTAGTGAGAGACGAGATGTGAAGTTTCCAGTTAAGATTTAGAGTTAAGGATAGACCGAGGATGTTTAGTGTTGAAGATGGTTACAGCTGAGTGTTGTCGAAGAATAGGGGATAGGTGTTTGGAAGATTGTGTCGAGTTGATAGGTGGAGAAATTGAGTTTTTGAGGCATTGAAGGACACGAGGTTCCTTTTACCCCAATCGGAAATGATAGTAAGGTCTGAGGTTAAGCGTTCTGCAGCTACCAGCTTGGAGTCATGTAATTCCTGTTGAGAGGGTCTTCTGTTGAAAGAAGCTGAATAATGCAGAGGGAGTCATCAGCGTATGCGTGGATAGGACAGTTTGTTATGGAAAGAAGATCATTGATGAATAACAGGAAGAGAGTGGGTGATAGGACAGAGCCCTGTGGAACACCACTGTTAATAGGTTTAGGAGAAGAACAGTGACCGTCTACCACGGCAGAGATAGAACGGCCGGAAATGAAACTGAGATAAAGGAACAGAGAGAAGGAGAGAATCAGAAAGAGGGCAGTTTGAAAGAAGACTTGTGCCAGACTCTATCGAAGGCCTTCGATATGTCTAGCGCAACTGAGAAGGTTTCACCGAAACGGCTAAGAGAGGATGACCAAGAATCAATTAGCAGAATGAAGAAGATCGCCAGTAGAACGCCCCTTGCGGAACCCATACTGGCGATCAGATGGAAGGTTAGAGGTGGAAAGGTGCTTTTGAATCTTCCGGTTAAGGATTGATTCTAAAGCTTTATATAGACAGGAAAGTAAAGCTATAGGGCGGTAGTTTGAGGGATTGGAACGGTCACCCTTCTTAGGCACAGGCTGTACGAAGGCGTACTTCCAGCAGAAAGGAAAGGTAGATGTTGATAGGCAGAGGCGAAAGAGTTTGACCAGGCAGGGTGTCAGCACGGAAGCACAGTTTTAAAGGACAATAGGCGGCGCTATAACAAGTCCATAAGCCCGCGGAGAGTTGAGGCCAGAGAGGCATAGAAAACATCATTAGGAAGAATCTTAATAACATGCAGGCATAAAGGAGTCGGAAAGGGGGTGAGTAAGAGGAATATGCCCATAATCGTCCAGAGTGTGGAGTTGTTACAGAAAGTTTGAGCGAAGAGTTTAACCTCAGAGATAGAAGAAACGGCAGTGCTGCCGTATGGGTTAAGAAGAGGCGGGAAAGAGGAAGTAGTGAAATTGGAGGAGATATTTTGGCTAAGTGCCAGAAGTCTCTGGAAGAATTAGAGAAAGCAAGGTGTTCACATTTGCTATGGATAAAGGAGTTTTTGGTAAGTCGAAGAATAGATTTGGCAAGATTCCGGGCTGAAATGTAAAGGTCAAAGTTAGCGGGAGTTTGAAGGCTCTGGTACCTTTTGTAAGCTGCCTCTATCTTTGACAGCACGAGAACAAGCGTGATTAAACCAAGGCTTTTTATCATGGGGAGTAGAGAAAGTACGTGGAATGTATGCCCATTCCTTAGATAATCACCTCTGTGATGCGCTGAGCATACACAGAGGGTCTCTCTCCTGAAGCAGTAATCATTCCACGGGAATGGAAAAGTACATCCTCAGGTCATCCCACCGAGCTGAAGCAAATGCCAGAAGCATCGCCTCTAGGTGGGTCCAGAGGGGGTACAGGAGCGATAGGACAGAATACAGAAATAAGATTGTGATCGGAGGAGCCCAACGGAGAGAACAGTTTGACAGAGTAAGCCGAAGGGTTAGAGGTAAGGAAGAGGTCTAGTATGTTGGGCCGGTCTCCAAGACGGTCGGGAATACGTGTAGGGTGCTGAACCAACTGCTCTAGGTCATTGAGGAGAGCAAAGTTGTAGGCTTGTTCACCAGGATGGTCAGTGAAAGAGGATGAAAGCCAAAGCTGGTAGGAGCATTGAAATCTCCTAGGATGGAGATTTCAGGGAAGGGAGAGTGAGTCAAGATGTGCTCCACTTTAGAGTTCAGGTAGTCAAAGAATTTTACATAGTTAGTAGAATTAGGTGAAAGATAAACAGCACAGTTGTATTTAGCAATATAATGACAATGAAGTCTTAGCCAGATGGTGGAAAATTCAGGAGAGTCAAGGTCGTGGGCACGAGAGCCAGTGATGTCATTGCGTACGTAGACGCAACATCCAGCTTTTTATTGAAATTTAGGATAGAGATAGTAGGGAAACAGAGTAGAGATCGATGTCAGTAGCCTCAGAAACCTGTGTTTCGGTGAAGAAGAGAAGGTGAGGTTTAGAGGAGGAGAGATGATGTTCCACAGAATGAATATTAGTACGAAGACCGCGAATATTGCAGAAATTGATAAGAAAAAGGTTTGAGGAGTTATCAAAACACCTCTCAGGTCGGCAGCCAGAAGGGGAGTCCTCCCTGAGGGAATTTATGGCCACCCCACCAGGCGGGGACCTGAGGCATTGTTGTTCAACGCCATTTTGAATTTTGGGAAAAGGTGTGTGTTGTGTGAATGTAGTGTGGTGTAGATAGAGAGTATCTGTCTTTTGAGAGCATGCTGAACTACTCTCTGGTGTAGATGAGACAATAGTGAAACGGTTAGTGAGGTAATGGAAGGGTCTTTGGAGGGCTTAAGCACCCATCTCACTTCCCATATATACCTCACCGGGAGTGGTTTGCGCCTGTTCGGTAGGTGTCTTCCTACCTAATTCCTACCTACCTGAGACGGCAGCACTGCTGTCTCTGTCTGTCTCTAAGGCTGAAATCCTCGCTCAAACTTTCTGTAAGAACTCCACCCTGGACGATTCTGGGCATATTCCTCCTACTCATCCGCCCTCTGACTCCTTTATGCCTGTTATTAAGATTTTTCCAAATGATGTTTTCTATGCCCTCTCTGGCCTCAACTCTCAGAAGGCTTATGGACCTGATGGAGTGCCTCATATTGTCCTTAAAATCTGTGCTTCCGTGCTGACACCCTGCCTGGTCAAACTCTTTCGCCTCTGCCTATCAATATCTACCTTTCCTTCCTGCTGGAAGTATGCCTTTGTACAGCCTGTGCCTAAGAAGGGTGACCGTTCCAATCCCTGAAACTACCGCCCTATAGCTTTACTTTCCTGTAGAGTCTAAAGCTTTTGAATCAATCCTTAACCGGAAGATTCAAAAGCACCTTTCCACATCTAACCTTCTATCTGATCGCCAGTATGGGTTCCGCAAGGGGCGTTCTGCTGGCGATCTTCTTGCTCTCTTAACTGACTCTTGGTCATTCTCTCTTAGCTGTTTCGGTGGAACTTTCTCTGTTGCGCTAGACATATCGAAAGCCTTCGATAGAGTCTGGCACCAGTCTTTGCTTTCTAAACTGCCCTCTTTCGGATTCTATCCCTCTCTCTGTTCCTTTATCTCCAGTTTCCTTTCCGGCCGTTCTATCTTTGCGGTGGTAGACAGTCACTGCTCTTCCCCTAAACCTATCAAAAGTGGCGTTCCACAGGGCTCTGTCCTATCACCCACTCTCTTCCTGTTATTCATCAATGATCTTCTTTCCATAACAAACTGTCCTGTCCACTCATACGCCGACGACTCCACTCTGCATTATTCAACTTCTTTCAATAGAAGACCCTCTCAACAGGAAGTACACGACTCCAGACTGGAGGCTGCAGGAGGCTTAACTTCAGACCTTGCTATCATTTCCGATTGGGGCAGAAGGAACCTTGTGTCCTTCAATGCCTCAAAACTCAATTTATCCACCTATCAACTCGACACAATCTTCGAAACACCTATCCCCTATTCTTCGACAACACTCAGCTGTCACCGTCTTCAGCAGTAAACATCCTCGGTCTATCCTTAACTCAAAATCTCAACTGGAAACTTCATATCTCATAACTCGCTAATTCAGCTTCCTCGAGGTCGGGCGTTCTGTATCGTCTCCGCCAGTTTTTCTCCCCGCGCAGTTGCTATCCATATACAGGGGCCTTGTCCGCCCTCGTATGGAGTATGCGTCTCACGTGGGGAGGCTCCACCACACAGCTCTTCTGGACAGAGTGGAGTCTAAGGCTCTTCGTCTCATCAGCTCTCCTCCTCCTACTGATAGTCTTTACCTCTTAAATTCCGCCACGATGTTGCCTCTCTTTCTATCTTCTATCGATATTTCCATGCTGACTGCCCCGTCGAAAGGGAGTCACCTTATCGTGGTGACGGGGCTTGAAGCGAGGTCGGCGGCACCACCTTCCGTGGTGGCTTGCCCACCCCGATAGGGCTCGATGTCCGTTGGCCTCGTGGACTAAGTGCTCCCCCCTCATCACCGGTAGAGGAGGCCTACTGGTGATGTTGCCTTCGCCCCTGCCCTGCCCTCTACCACCCAGGTCAGGGCTACTCTCTCCCACGTGTTTGCCGTGCGTGGCGTCCTGTATACTCCCGTGCCCTCTCATCTGGCGGTTGAGTCCACTGCGGGCAGGATGTAGTTCCCCTCGGTGGGCAACACGCTAATTTGGTGGGAGGGCTGGGGTAAGACGGGCGGTTCAGTGTGGCCCCATTGAATCAATCGGCTGGTCATGCGATGGCTTGGGTCAAGTAGTCACTGCCGGGTGGGCGGTCGCAAAGGTCCCGCGGCCGCCGTCAAACACCTGGCAGTGGATGCGTATACTTCCCCATTATCCCTGGGGCTGTTGGGTGCGGTCTGGCCCCAACATTCAGCCTCCCCTTGTTGGGCTCCGTGGTGGGTTGGGGTGTGGGGGAGTGAAACACCTCCCCTGTGTATGGGTAAGTTTCCCTTGCCTCGGCCTGCCTCTCTCCCTGACGTCCGCCTGTCCCCGATTACCCCTACACGGTCCTCTCTCGTCGCCACCTTGGAGCCTTTCACGGCTCCTGGTGGTGCCGCTGAAAAGTCCCTACCTCCTAGAGGGGTTGACCAAGATAAGTCCGTGCGACACAAAAGTCCACGTGTGTCTGACAAGGCTGCCTCCCATTCCGGGGGTAACTCTGATGTGCGTCCCTCTACCAAGCTGGACGCACTTCAGATGGTGAATATCGATCCATCGTTTTCCTACCGTGCCTTGCGCTCCTTATTCAAGCCATTTGGCACAGTCCTTCGTATCCGTCTCATTTATGATGGAGACTTCAAGTCAAACAGATGCTATGTGACCTTTTCCTCCAGCGCTGAAGCCCAGTCGGCGTGTGATGCTGTTGCGACTCTGCCTATCGCAGGTGCTGGATTTCAAGCGAAACTTCTTCGCTTCGGACAGTGACATGGACTATGTCCCGAACCTATTTGAAGACGCTTTGTTAGAGCCAACTCCCAGGGACAGCCAGGTCCCTCCCCCTCGTTGGTTTGTTGCATACTATAGGAATGGGCGTGGCAACTTCATTCATGCTGCTAGGTACCTCGCCAAAGAAATTGGCACGATCCCTGAGGGGAATCTGAAAAAGTATGAAAAGGGAGTGTTAGTCAGGGCTAAAGATATTACTCAAGCTAAAATGGTGCAACATCTACCATGCCCTGCTGACAACATGTTTGAAACGGTCAAAGCACATCATACCTTCAATTATAGTAAAGGCAGTATATATAACCATGACCTCTATGAGCTCTCTGAGGAGGAAATATTTGGGATGTGCCCTAGTTCTGTTCATAAGGTGTCCAAGTTAAAGGGTTCAGCTAACATGATACTTCTCACCTTTTTTGGTTCTACCCTCCCTGACCGTGTCAATACTGGCCCCCTCCATCTAGATAAAGCAGACTGGCAGCGATTTACGGAACTTAGCTCCTCTCTTCGTCCGATGGCTGACGTTGGAACTTCCGACGAGGTTGCATCCTATTTCACTGATGCCCTACATTCTGCAGCCCTTCAATCCGTCCCCAGGACGTCTGGCCAGTTCCCTAAACGTCCTGTTCCCTGGTGGAACGGCGCTTGCACAACTGCTGTGCAAGAGAAGCGTGCTGCATTCTCTCGACTTCGTCGTCACCGTGGGGACCCCCAGTGTTTGATGCTTTTCGGGAGCGCGTGCTCGAGCACGACGTACTTTCAAGGAGGCTCGACGAATTTCTTGAAGGCTTATCTTTCTTCCATCACTACCAGAACTACACTCACAGAAGTCTTTAACAGAGTTCGTAAGATCTCTGAAGTTTTCCTCCCCCAGTGCGATCGCCTGCAGGGGGGACGGTGGCGGACCCTAAGATTTTTGGTGTCCTAAACGCCCAGCACTTTGCCAGTGCCGCTAGGAAAGATCCAAATGCACCAGGGGCTCGGCATCGCCGGGATTTGGAATCACTGGCGTTAACTTCGCTTCCACCGGAGGGGAATCTTATAATATCCCAAATAACTCTATCCGAGCTGAAGACGGCTTTATCCCAGTGTCATGATTCCTCGCCAGGTCCAGACGACATCCCTTATGCTTTCTTACGCCACATGTCTGACTGTGGTTTTACATTTTTATTGGATCTTTACAATTTCATTTGGCGTACCGGTGATTTTCCATCTCTGTGGAGTGTGGCTGTAATTCTCCCCATTCTGAAGCCTGGGAAAGATCATCTCCAAGCAACTAACTATCGTCCTATTTCTTTAACATCCTGCATTTGTAAAGTGATGGAGAAGATGGTGAATGTCAGGCTTATGTGTTACTTGGAGAGCCGGAATTTATTGACCCCGGTGCAATATGGTTTCCGAAAGGTGCGCTCCACCTCGGATGTTCTTTTATCCTTGGAATCCTCAGTTTGTGAGGCGTTTGCCAATAATCACCACCAGGTGACCGTGTTTTTTGATCTGGAGAAGGCCTATGACGCCGCTTGGTGTCATGGAATTTTACTTAACCTGTTTGAGTTTGGTCTTCGTGGCCGTCTCCCTGTTTTTATTCAGGAGTTTTTATCTCGTCGTCTTTTACGGGTTAGAGTAGGGAGTACTCTTTCCGAGGTTTGTCCACTTGAGGATGGAGTACCACAGGGAAGTATTATCAGTGTTACGCTATTTGCTGTGGCTATTAATGGAGTCGTTGGTGTCCTGCCTGATGGAGTTCATAGCTCCTTATATGTAGACGATTTATCCATTTCGTTCTCTGCGGCAAGGATGTCGCTGATTGAACAAAACTGCAATTGATAATTAATAGAGTCGCCAATTGGGCAAATACGCGCGGCTTTCGATTTTCGTCCTCAAAGACAGTAGCTATGTATTCTGTCGTCTTCGAGACGCTCATCCGGACCCTGACTTATATCTTGGTAATAGGCGACTGTCCTGTGTAGAGACGACTCGTTACCTCGGTTTTATTTGATAGCCGCCTAACCTGGGTGCCTCATTTACGTTACGTTAAGGCGGCTTGTCAGAAAGCCCTAAGATTACTCAATGCTAGCAAAGCTATGGTATTAACGTGCAATGGTCATCATACCAAAATATGTAGTAATTAATTATACATGTCAACCTACTTATTTTCATGAGATCATGGTATGACCACTGAAAAACATAGCTTTTTTTATCTTGGTTCCATTACAAAATCTTAGGTCACTTGGTAAAGTGTTCACCTAAGTCCGACCCAAGCTGACAACATAAACTTTTTTTTTTTTTTTTACAGCAAAGGAGACAGTTCAAGGGCACAAAAAAAGCAAACATTAATAAAAAAAAGCCCGCTACTCACTGCTCCTAAAAAGAATCCAAAGAGGTGGCCGAGAGATAGGTCAGTTTCGGGAGGAGAGGTGTCCTGATACCCTCCTCTTGAAAAAGTTCAAGTCGTAGGCAGGAGGAAATACAGATGAAGGAAGATTGTTCCAGAGTTTACCAGCGTGAGGGATGAAAGAGTGAAGATGCTGGTTAACTCTTGCATAAGGGGTTTGGACAGTATAGGGATGAGCATGAGTAGAAAGTCGAGTGCAGCGGGGCCGCGGGAGGGGGGAGGCATGCAGTTAGCAAGTTCAGAAGAGCAGTCAGCGTGGAAATATCGATAGAAGATAGAAAGAGAGGCAACATTGCGGCGGAATTTAAGAGGTAGAAGACTATCAGTATGAGGAGGAGAGCTGATGAGACGAAGAGCCTTAGCCTCCACTCTGTCCAGAAGAGCTGTGTGAGTGACACACATGAGATGCATACTCCATACGAGGGCGGACAAGGCCCCTGTATATGGACAGCATCTGTGCAGGGGAGAAGAACTGGCGGAGACGGTACAGAACGCCCAGCCTCGAGGAAGCTGATTTAGTAAGAGATGAGATATGAAGTTTCCAGTTGAGATTTTGAGTTAAGGATAGACCGAGGATGTTTAGTGTTGAGGAAGGTGATAGCTGGGTGTTGTCAAAGAATAGGGGATAGTTGTTTGGAAGATTGTGTCGAGTGGATAGGTGGAGAAACTGTGTTTTAGAGGCGTTGAAGGACACCAGGTTCTTCTTGCCCCAATCGGAAATAATAGTAAGGTCTGAGGCTAAGCGTTCTGCAGCCTCCAGCCTTGAGTCGTTAAGTTCCTGAAGGTGGGTCTTCTATTAAAAGAAGTTGAATAATGCAGAGTGGAATCATCTGAGTAGGAATGGATAGGACAGTTATTTTTGGAAAGAATATCATCAATGAAATACAGACAATGAGTGGGAGATAGGACAGAACCCTGTGGGACACCACTGTTAATAGATTTAGGGGAAGAATAGTGACCGTCTACCACGGCAGAAATAGAACGGTCAGAAAGGAAACTGGAGATAAAGGTACAGAGAGAAGGATAGAAACCGTAGGAGGGTAGTTTAGAAAGCAAAGATTTGTGCCAGACCCTATCAAAAGCTTTTGATATGTCCAGCGCAATAGCAAAAGTTTCACCGAAACGGCTAAGAGAGGATGACCAAGAGTCAGTTAAGAGGTTAGGAGATCACCAGTAGAACGCCCCTTGCGGAACCCATACTGGCGATCAGATAGAAGGTCAGAAGTGGAAAGGTGCTTTTGAATCTTTCGGTTAAGGATTGATTCAAAAGCTTTAGATAGACAAGAAAGTAAAGCAATAGGACGGTAGTTTGAGGGATTGGAGCGGTCACCCTTCTTAGGTACAGGCTGTATGAAGGCATACTTCCAGCAAGAAGGAAAGGTAGATGTTGACAGGCAGAGGCGAAAGAGTTTGACCAGGCAAAGCGTGTTTGCAAGCTGAGTGCTTAGAATATTGGCATAATAATAAAAGATGCTGAAAACTGGATTCCACTACTTTATTTAATATATGAGTAATTATATACTGAATTTGTAATGGAGCCAAGATAAAAATCTATGTTTTTCAGTGGTCATACCATGATCTCATGAAAATAAATAGGTTGACATATATAATTAATTACTACGTATTTTGTTATGACGACTATTGCACATTAATACCATAGCTTTGAACCCAATGATGAATATCTTCAAGCAAGACACAAATAGCAACAGATTGGTCACCAATTCACTCAGTAAACAAATTCATATATTCAATAAAGTAGTGGAATCCAGTTTTCAGCATCTTTTATTATTATGCCAATATTCTAAGCACTCAGCTTGCAAACACGCTTAGGTTTATGTTGTCAGCTTGGGTCGGACTTAGGTGAACACTTTACCAAGTGACCTAAGATTACTCAATGCTACCATAGAGGTACACAACATCTTTGATTGTGAGTGCATCAGAGAGCACTGGAGAGCAGCATGAGTCTAATTAGGTGCTAATGAATATCCTGCCTGCATCACAGACTACATAAAATGCAAATATGATCGGTGCCTAAAGGTGTTATAAGCTAATGATGGTAAATATATATATATATATATATATATATATATATATATATCTATATATATAGATATATATATATATATATATATATATATATAGATATATATATATATATATATATATATATATATATATATATATATATATATATATATATATATATATATATATATATATATATAAAACTGTCTGCCCTAATGTCCTCCCACTTTTGAGGTCCAAATGACGCCCTGATTGTAACAACGTATCTTGTAACATCCATGACTGGGTGCCGGTGCAAATCTCTCATTGAACACCGAGAAATTAATCTAGGCTCTAGGGAACTCGGAAAAATCCAAGTTAGAGAGTGCTGGCTGTGGTGATTGAGCCAGTGACCTTCGACATACAATGTCTGTCAGTGGAGCCAATAAAGGTAAAGTTAAAGTTGGGGCATACGCTGTAGCAGCGCGTGGCCTCGGTGCTCATCTCTGTAACATTGGCCCTTGAGCCTGTGGTGGAGGGAGCCCATTACCCCGGGACACAGGGCCAGTGTGACATCCGGGTTACCACAGTTTCCCAGGTAGTCATTTATCGACCAGCCTGAGAGGGAGAATGATCAGCTGGGTGAGCTGCACGCCGACTGCCCAGGCCGGGATTCGAACCTGGCCCGCGTAAAAGCCAGGCATGCTGACCACTAGACCACGGAGGCGTATTGGAGCCCAATCTCAAGTGAACCCACTCACAATGGCACACAATTTTTTTTCTGGAAAATTTTGTGCTTTGAATGAATTTGCTAACCATTTCTGTCGAAAAACAGCACAGATTATTTTTCACCCTTCCACCCCAACCTCCTCAGTAATAAAAAAAGTGACAAAATCATAGCCTTGAGGCAGTAATATTCAGCCCCAGCATCAAAAATTATACTGCTGCCCTATGAAAGGCATCTCTTAGATGATGAAGCAGTGGCAGGTGTCATTGGGCCAGCAGATGATGAAGCAGTGGCAGGTGTCATTGGGCCAGCAGATGATGAAGCAGTGGCAGGTGTCATTGGGCCAGCAGATGATGAAGCAGTGGCAGGTGTCATTGGGCCAGCAGATGATGAAGCAGTGGCTGGTGTCATTGGGCCAGCAGATGATGAAGCAGTGGCTGGTGTCATTAAATAGCCAGCAGATGATGAAGCAGTGGCAGGTGTCATTGGGCCAGCAGATGATGAAGCAGTGGCAGGTGTCATTGGGCCAGCAGATGATGAAGCAGTGGCAGGTGTCATTGGGCCAGCAGATGATGAAGCAGTGGCAGGTGTCATTGGGCCAGCAGATGATGAAGCAGTGGGTGGTGTCATTGGGCCAGCAGATGATGAAGCAGTGGCAGGTGTCATTGGGCCAGCAGATGATGAAGCAGTGGCAGGTGTCATTGGGCCAGCAGATGATGAAGCAGTGGCAGGTGTCATTGGGCCAGCAGATGATGAAGCAGTGGCAGGTGTCATTGGGCCAGCAGATGTTGAAGCAGTGGCAGGTGTCATAGGGCCAGCAGATGATGAAGCAGTGGCTGTTGCCGGAGCAGCTGATGGTATATTTTCCACAAGTAATGAACAATGTGCTGGGATGGTCTCTAGCAATACAGCAGCGGGGCTGAAAAAAAGCGTCATATATTAGTCATGATTAATGCATGTAACTTAACCACTTAACTGCGGATTTCCTGCAAGAAAACGTCACCAAATCACAGAAATGGAACAAATAGTGGTTGCTACAATTCATTGAAGAAAATGTAGTCCTACACCTTGGGAGGGGATATCCAGCATACCAATACCACATGGGAAACACTCCACTATCCACCGCAGAGGCAGAGAAAGACCTGGGACTATCATTTTACCAGGCTTGCAGTGGAAGCCAAATCCATGCCAATCGTAGCGGATGGGTTAAATAGGTACGTAGTTGAAGAAAAAGGATCTATTTGTTATTGGTTGTAAAATAATTGACTGATAAAGTGTGTATCTACAAAGAATATGAATTTAAGAGTGATTAATAAATTGTTTTAATGAGAATATAAAAGTTTTTCCCCCATAACATACAGGCCAGTCAATATTTCACTGCTGCTTGACTGTTGCTGCTGTCCTATCCCTAACACATCATCAGCTGTGTCAATGCTGAGTGGCTCTGGTACCCCTTCATATACATGAGACGAGCAGCCTATGATGTCATCCACCAGTTTATCTACCACAGTTAATGTCTGCGTATCTGTGGTGCCACACGTGTGGGGCACTCAGGTGCTGGGGGAAATGTCATTGTTATGAAGGGGCAGGGGTAAACCAGTGTATGCTGTGAGGCCTTGGTGTGGAAGTTCCCTGCCTGAACTGTGCAGCTAATCCCCCATACAGTGAGGGCCTTTTTTACTCCCTCAGGGGCTGTGCAGCTGAGAGAGTGGTGTACATGAGTGTGAGTGTGTGAGTGAGTGTGTGCCTGTCTTGGCTAAAACCCTTCACTGGGGGAAGACAGCCAAGGTATTTCGATAGATTGATAGTCATTGACAGATGAACATCAAAAAAAATTATATATAAAATATACAGTTCACTGCTATGAACTTATTAACTTTAAGCTGAAATAAAGGCGTTGTGGCCAGTATAGCTGCATTCTGTGAGCACATCAAAAACTAACTAATATAAGTTTTACATTTAAAGACATAACAACTAAAAAAAATACCAGTCTGCCGCTGCTCATTCTTGCACTTGGCAATGCGAGGCTTTGATTTTTGTTGTACGTTGTACCAACGCCTCTCACAGTCATCCTGCGTACGGGGTCCACTCCCAGGGAAGGCACTGTCAAGGTATAAATGTAAAGCGAGTATCTTAATCGTTTCACTATGGCATGCTATTTATTTCCCATACCTTCTCCAATAACATTTAATACATGCTGTGATGGAAATATAAATCAGTACCGGTATTTTATTTACATGCATCATAAGACATTAACTTTTTAGTTGTTATGAACATGGCCATAAATACTACTTTTCATTACCTACTTTTCTAAAATGCTTTTCTCTAAGTAGGATGATATTACACAATACAGCTATAAAAAAATTCAAAGCATTAATCTTAATTCCATTCTTTTGAGTACTTCTAACCTAACATTATATCACCAGAAACTGTTTGACCAATGCTATCAAAATAATATTTTAATCTTACTTTACCATTCTCATCAAATCTACCTATTCCGATATAGTCTTAACATAAAATACTTGTAAAAGTGTTGAGAGTCTGGCATGCCCAACCCACCAACCCCCCAAAAAAAATCTAAATAAGGAATAAATAAAATAACAGGTAAATATGACTTGACTCTCTTATACTAACCCCCTTTCCACCCTAACAAACTTGGGGACCTACCATGTTAGGTTAGGACGTGCTAGGTAGGACAGGTTTAGCAGGAGTTGGTTTAGTTATGTTAGATGGCGCAATAGGCAACAACGTAAAAAAAAAAAAAAAGAAAGATTGTTGAGGGAGTGGGGGTTGCAGCAGAAATGGTCATGATGATGCTATTCACATGGAGCAGTAGGAAAAAGTATGTTCTGTTTGGAAACTCTGTGGTTGTGTTTGTATACAAAAATACCCATTTGACGAGGTTAGGTTAGTTTGCAAGTTACTTGAATCATGAATATGTGAATATGTAACAAACAAAATAAAAGCGTTAACCTTAATCTCATTATCTTGAGTACATTCCAATCTAACATTATATCACCATAATCTGTTTGACCAATGCTATAAATATACTATTTTAATCTTACTTTACCATTCTCACGAAACTTACCTATTCCCATATAGTCTTGACATAAAGTACTTGTAAAAGTGTCCATAGTCTGGCATGCCTAGCATCACCCCCCCCGCCCCCAATAAAAAAATAATAAACAAATGAAAAATAATAAAAAATAAAAAAAGGTCAAATATGCCTTAACTATCTAAAGCAACCCCCTCTTACCCCCCAACAAACTTGGCATGTTAAGTTAAGATGTGTTCGGTAGGACGGGGCAGGTTTGGCATGGTTAGGTTTAGCTATGTTAGGTTGTTGAGGGAGAGGGGGTTGTGGCAGAAATGGTCATAATGAAACTATTCAGATACAGAATGAAAAGGTATGTTCTGTTTGGAAGGTCAGTGGTTGTGTTATTATGCAAAAAATACCCACTTGATTTGGTTAGGTTAGTTTGTAAGCTAACTGAAGCATGACTGTGTGATTACCAACCTTGTTACAGCTTCTGCCACTTCAGTCCACGCTCTCTTCTTATCCTCAGGGGTGATACTCTTCCCGTAACACCCTCTGATTGTACGTATTTTTTCATGAATTTGATGTAAGAAGACCGTTTCATCTGGCGACCAATTAAACTTACTCCTTTTCTGCGCTGGTTCTCCGGCCCGTAGATGTGCTCATTGGGGCAGATGACGTGGTTATGGTGCGGTAATTTCAGCAGAGCAAGTTGTGACGCAGGAGGGGAGATACGGGCATTGACGAGTGACGGAGTTAAAACAGCCTTTGAGGCTTCTTCTATCTGCCACAAAACTCAGTATTTTCTTGTGTTTGCCATTTATTATGTTTCTGTTGTACATTTATACATCTTTTCTTTATTTTTCTTTTGAAATATATACTTAATTCATGTCGGATGTTTACGTTTTGCACGGAGGCGTCCTTAGCAACGAGCCCGCCATAAAGAAGAAGAAGAAGAAGATAATAGTAGCCAGGATTTGCTAATACTTACACTCAAAGTTGACGAGGATAGCTGTTACTCTTAATAAATTGAAACTATTAACTTTGATAGTAACTTTAAGAGTAAAAGTTAATAGCTCGTGAGGATACGGGCCCAGGTGATCTATTTTGAGAGACATTCATTGACGACGTAGGCTCACGTGGCCATAGCCTATTCATGTTATCCGTATAATATTTTCTGACCACAAATTCCAAATTTCTAAAAAATTATGATTGATAGACTTCATTTTCTGTTTATGTAATACTTTTTTTCTATAGCGGGTGTCATTTCTTGAATTCACGCAGGCTTGGGATTTGTGTCTTTCCATTCTTTACATATTTCCTCCCTGGTCACAAAACGCCAGAAAACGCTTCACGTACGTACTCTATGTAATGTAGGAAAGTCATTACTGACTCGGCTGATGCCCGGATAATTCAGTTAATCAGGTGGGTAGATAATGAAATAATGATTAAGAATAATTACTGCAAAACACGTTAGGTGAAGAATCATCAGCCAAGCCTAATCTATAGCAATAAGTGACCCAGGTTTTCTCATGAGTTTGGAAGTGCTCACCTCAGTTCTAAGTGTCACTAAACCCTTGCCAGAAAAGCTGCAGGGGTCACAACAAGAACTGATGGGTGCTCTTGGAAGTGTAGCTACACAGAGCTGCATAGATGCATTTCAGTTCTATCGTGATGGAAATAAGTTCAACCAACTTTTTGCCCAAGCTGAGGAAAGGCACGGAGATATCATCCAGAAGCCTTGAACAATCAGTGGTCATCATAAACATAATAAAGGCTAACCCTTCAACAGCAACTCCATAGGAGTACTATCGAAGAGCTATTTTTCTCCCATTCTCGGACACTGCTATAGCACAACTTAGGGAAAGGTTTGCATTTAAACACAGTAGGAGCTTTTTGTTGGGAAATCTTGTTCCCTCTTTTTCAGTTGATAATGGCTTTGGTAAACTGAAGGAGGCAGTTGAATTTTATGGAAATTTCTTGATGGAGATGCCGATCTCGTTGAAGATGAATATCTACGGGGGCAGAGTTATTGGAAGCGTCGTGAATCTCATGAGAGGTCAAAGCAAGTTCTTGAGACATTAGCATGTGCCAAAAAATTGGGCACACGTCCAAAATTTTCCACCCTATTGCAAATTTTTCAACCCGACCTGTTAGCACTTTCACCAATGAGCGATTATTAAGTGCCCTTAAATTGCTTAAAACATACCTTAGGAACGCAGTGAGTGACAGTCGTTTAAATGGGCTGGCCTTACTCTGTCCATTGTGACACAAATCTTGATCATGAAGTCCTTGATGAATTTTCACGTAAGAACAGACTCCTAAATTTGAGAGGTAAACCAGTTACAATGTATTGTTGTTGACAGTAACGAATCTAATTCATTTAGTTAATTTTTATTTTATATTCATAGAATACCTGACCCAGTTTCCAAGTATCTTGTAAAAATATGTATTACAGCAGCAGCTTGTATAAACGAAGATTATACATGTTATATGAATATAACATTTTTTTCCTTGCCAGTATATTACTTTTTTATCAGAACATTTAGTTCTAGAGTAAGTAGTGTTGTTTCGAGGGAAAATTTTTGCAGTCCAAATTACAGAAATGAACAAGATTTCTCCCCTCTCCACACCCACCATACTTCCCTTCCCTTCTGCCGCCGCTGACTCTCATTCATCACCCTCCTCTCCCTTTTCCTCCACCTCTTCCCTCCCTTCCGTCTCTTCCTGCTCTTCCTCGCATTCTCTCTCCTTGTCCTCCCCCACATCACCTCCCCCCTCCTCTGCTACCACTACCTCCCCCGCCTCCTCCTCCTCCCCCGCCTCCCTCCCTCTCCCCTCCTCCCCTGCCTCCCCCACCACCTCCGCCACCACCTCAGCCACCTCCTCCTCCCCCCCTCCCCCTTCGACGTCATCCTCTTCCTCTCTCTCCTTCTTCCACTCATCGTCCTCCTCCTCCTCCTCCTCCTCCTCCTCCTCCTCCCTCCCTCTCCCCTCCTCCCCTGCCTCCCCCACCACCTCAGCCACCACCTCAGCCACCTCCTCCTCCCCGCCTCCCCCTTCGACGTCATCCTCTTCCTCGCTCTCCTTCTTCCACTCCGCGTCCTCCTCCTCCGCCTCCTCCTCCTCCCCCCCCCCCTCTTCCCCCTCCTCCCCCACCACCTCCGCCACCACCTCAGCCACCTCCTCCCCCCTCCCCCTTCGACGTCATCTCCTTCCTCTCTCTCCTTCTTCCACTCATCGTCCTCCTCCTCCTCTTCCTCCTCCTCCTCCTCCTCCTCCCCCACCTCCTATTCCACCACCCACACCCCAGCTGCCGCCCCACCCACACCACCAGTAGCGGCTTCCCATCCGTCTACTGACAAAGTTAATAAGAGGAAAGTACTGGTGGTTGGGGACTCTCAAGTCAGGTTCATTGACAGGTAATTTTGTTCAAGGGATAAGGAAAATAGGCTTCGAGTGTGATTTCCCGGGGTAGGCATCCAGCACGTATCTAACAGAATGGAGGAAATTTTAGCAGGGGAGGGGACACAGCTAATCGTCTTCTGCAGTTACGGTGGTAATGACATCAGTAAGGTGGGTAGCGAAGAGATATTTCGGCGCTTCAGGGAATCGTTTGCTAAAGTGAGGGACTTCGGGGGGGTGCCGGCTGTTTGTGGGGTTTTGCCGAGGAGGGGGGTGGGAGAGGGATGGCTTTCCAGAGCCTTAGCAGTAAACAGCAGGCTGGCGGCCCACTGTAAGCGAAATGGTTGGCTTTTCCTTGACAATAGGGACCTCTTCTACAATAAAGGCACCTTGTATGCCAAGGATGGCGTGCATCTGTCACTCCAGGGGGTGGAGGTTCTCGCAGACTCCCTCGAGCGATCACTTAGCACCCTACATAATTTTTTAGAGTAGGCGAGGGGGGAGGGCCTTTCAATGCATAGCAGACTGGGACCAGGGGGCGCAGGAGAAATCGAAAGGATATAAGAAAGGATGGGCTAACGGCTTATTACACCAACAGTAGGAGTCTCAGGAACAAGACAGATCTACTGAGGGGGAAAGCATGTGTCGAGAAATTCGACATTATAGCTATCACGGAAACATGGGTGGATACTGCCAACAAAAACTTTGTGTCTGAGTATGAAATAGATGGTTACCAGATGTTTCACAAAGATAGAAAGGGAAGAAGGGGAGGGGGGGTGGCACTTTGTGTTAAAGACACATTTAAATGTTCCGCTAACAACTCTATTCAAACAAATGGCGACTCAGAATCAGTTTGGGTGGACGTCCACAAAGGGAAAGACAAACTAATTCTAGGGGTTCTTTACAGGCCACCCAACCTCAGCAGGCAGGACACTGATATATTACTGCAAGAGGTAGGCAGGGCGAGCAGGAGCAAAAATGTCTGCATAATGGGGGATTTTAACTATAGGAATATAGATTGGGAAGGCGTGGTGGGTGATCTAGAGTGTTATAGTAGGATATCAATGTATTATTATTATTTAATATCACCACGAATTAGGCATACAATTGTCAATGGAAAAACCCCACGACAGATAGATCACGCCACCTTATAGGAATGTCGTCCGTCAGTGTTTACCGTCTCAGTTTTGTATACTTAGCACTCCGATGGTGCGTGGAGGTCACCTTGACATACGTGACCAATTGTAACAATTATTTTCCAACCTGTAACTCGCACTCCTTCACGAGAGTCCGACTGACACACAACGACAGTCGCTCTAGCTCCGTCGCTTCTTGTACATAAAGGCTACGAATATAATTCGCCTTAAGGAAGCTGAAGTCTTAATCAACACCCTTTAAACGCCCCCCGACAAGCCCGTTACATTTGGTTGGCAGCGGTCACCCCGCGCCTGTGCCTTCGCTACCTCGTTCTCCTCCAAGCCACGAGAACTCACCAACAAACTCCGGGGCCAGGCGTACAAGGGAAGAAGGAGTCAACGCACCTGCCGTCCGCGGCACCGCACCTGCCGTCCGCGGCAACGCACCAGGCGCCAGCTACAAGCATCTCACAAGTCGCCACCTACGTGCAACTCACAAGGCGCCAGCTACAAGCATCTCACAAGTCGCCACCTACGTGCAACTCACAAGGCGCCAGCTACAAGCCTCTCCCAAGTCGCCACCTACGTGCAACTCACAAGGCGCCAGCTACAAGCATCTCCCAAGTCGCCACCTACGTGCAACTCACATGGCGCCAGCTACAAGCATCTCACAAGTCGCCACCTACGTGCAACTCACACGGCGCCAGCTACAAGCATCTCCCAAGTCGCCACCTACGTGCAACTCACAAGGCGCCAGCTACAAGCATCTCCCAAGTCGCCACCTACGTGCAACTCACAAGGCGCCAGCTACAAGCATCTCCCAAGTCGCCACCTACGTGCAACTCGCACGGCGCCAGCTACAAGCATCTCCCAAGTCGCCACCTACGTGCAACTCACAAGGCGCCAGCTACAAGCATCTCCCAAGTCGCCACCTACGTGCAACTCACAAGGCGCCATCTACAAGCCTCGAGCACACCAGCTATAAGCAACTCTACAGGCGTCCAGCCTACAAGCCTCGAGCACACCAGCTACAAGCCTACAGGCTCTACAGCCTACAAGCCTCGAGCACACCAGCTTCAAGCAACTCTACAGGCGTCAAGCCTACAAGCCCCGAGCACACCCACAGGCCTACAAGCCGCTCCCCCGCTTCAAGCCAGCACTGCTACGTACCCTGCAAGCCACTCCACGATACGGCAGAGGTATTCACACCTGCCACGAGGAGGCACGCCCCGCTGACCTTGGGACACCCCGCATGCCCCTCGCTCCACAGCTGGCGGCACCACCGCCGCTGCCGGGAGCATCGGCCAAAACCTCTTCCGGCAAACAGTCAGCAAGGGTACCCGCGGCCATCTCCCGGTGACTGCAAGCTGTTCCCACTACCGTTTCTTGCAAGGCGTTTTCTCAAGAGGTTACACACCCAAGTCGTCTTATCTGCCACCGCCGCCCATCTCTTACTATAACAAGGACGACGCGGCCATCATACGTCTGGCGGCAGTGTACCGGCTCCCGCAGCCGCGGCCGCTCATTTTGCTGGGTCAGCAGTTTTTCAACCTCCATGGCGAGTCCTCCGATGTCAGCCCATCCCTCACCTCTCACCGCCGCTGTGGCCGCGGCCGAGGTTTCCTGACGCGCCTACAACGACTGCACGTCACCCAGGGCATCACAAGCCGTCGCCCTCTCCACTTCCTCAGCTGATTAATCTTGGTATTTGTGGATATTCCATTCTTGTCCAAATTTGCCGACTCGGCTCATTTTCATTATTATCCGTGCAGAGGCACGATTTTTTTTTATTTCTGTGTTCCTAACACTGTTCTTCAGTCATAATTGTGAGAGTAACGTTCATTCCTATACGATATTGATTCTTTCTTATAGTTTGCTAGCGAGTCTATTGAGTATAGTGTGAGTTCCCTTATCAAAGTTAATCTTCATCAGTGTGCCCTGCCTCCGTTTTCTTTTCACCGCTCGAGAGAAAACGTAAGCTTCAATGGTATACTCACTTAACATACCACTTTGTTTATATAGTTATTCTTTCATTATACCCATATCATTAGGGCATTCCATTATAACCTTAACTTCTATTACGTCTATACGGGCACCTTGCTAGCCATTCTTTCTTGCCTTTTTAGGGTTTTCAATGCAAACTATTCATTCATACACGTTCCGTTTATTGGTTCATATTTACAGCTATCAACATATGCTCCTATTTTGTAAATGATTTACACCATAGTATGACCAAAGACACTCTCGCTAAACTCGGCGACACCTTTCAACAGTTGGCTCGTCCTTCAAGTGAAGAGGGACTGGAACTCGATACCACAACCGGTGAATTTACTAAGGTAATCTTATGTTCAGGCACTCATTATTTATCAATTCCAGGCCGCAGACTTCGTTCACCCCCGGGTTCGTCTGCATACTTACAACCCACTCAAGGTTCAAGGACACCCTCACCGGCATCCCCTCGCACCGGCCGCAGTATTACAGGCTCAAAGTAAGGTCTCTCTCACCTGTAGTTTTTGCAACCAATCAGGACATTCTGAACATTCTTGTTTCGCGAAACGTAGGGAGTCAACACATTCAAGACAGGGCTCAGATAGGAGGTCAGGAGGTTACAGGGGCGGGCATCATTCATCACACAGGAACCCTAGGCCAAACCATCAGCGGAAGGCTGCCTTTTGCCATATCCACGGGAATTGTTTTCATGATTCAGACAGTTGTTCTGCAATACAAAAGGCCAAGGAGGAACAGAAGTACAAGTCCTCAGCGGACAGTAAACCACACTCCTCTTCTCAGAATAAAAAGACATGACTTCGTGACCCCCGAGGCGTACATCCAAGTGTCCCTTAAGGAAAATACTAATTGGGAGCAACTTGACTCCGTCATTGCCGCCTTGGGACGGACAAGCATAATTGCCCTCCCTTGCAAGGTGGGCAACACTTCACTCACCTTAGCGGTTGACACAGGTGCCACAGTCAATGTCATATCCGACTCCGCTTACAGGTCACTGACACGACAAGCGAGTGGGGAAAATTGGCCGCTCCAAGAGAACGACCTGAATGTGATAGGCGTGACGGGCACCACTTTGGGAATCCTTGGGCGAGTACCACTAACAGTCAGCTTACATGAAAAAGTATGTCCCTTTCGAGATTTCTTTTATGTCTCTAGCAGGTTTGCTTTACCTGTGGATGGGATCTTAGGATTGAACGCCATGAAAGACCTGCACATCGCCATAAACCCTGTAAGCAACGCGATCGTGTATCAAGGCCGACGCATACAGGGGATGGTCAATCCATCGCCTCTGTCAACTGTAATCTCACCCTCAGAGGTGGAAAATGACCAACCCACCACAGACTCAGGGGCTGCCACCGCCCAAGTGTCCCCTCTTACGGTCAAACCACACGAAACCATTGCAGACTTGTGGCGGACAGTAACGGCAGTCGTAGAAGGTCCTCATATAGTTCCGGATCGTGCTGCAAAACTTGTTAAAATCCGTTTGCCTAACGCCCCTCCGGCGGGCAGTGATGTGTGTATCGACGGAGTTCCTCACGTACACCGCGTGACGGTGGAGGTAACAGTCAAGGAGGGAGGTTTTGCAGAGGCATTGGTAATAAACACGTCTGGATCCCCTGTATCCTTAAAACACGGTGTTCGATTATGCCAGTGTCTAGTGTATGGGAGAAATGTCGCCCCGGAACCAGCTGAATACCCTTCAGCCCAAGTTTCAGGCATATCCTCGGCGTGTCAGGCTTCTCCCGAACAAGACACAGCTCATTTAGAGGCGTTCCTAAAAGTTGCACACTATTCCGAAATTAAGCCAACCTTAGTCCAGCTTCTGGAACATTATCGGGGGGCGCTTGCTCTACCAGGCGAGCCGCTTGGAGTTACGCAGTGTGCTGAACACCACATTAAGTTAAAACCCAATACCAATCCTGTATATATCAATGCGTACAAGCTCCCCCACAGTCAGAGGGAGGTGGTGCAACAACTTATCTCTGAAATGTTAGAACAAGGTGTCATCAAAGAATCGAATTCCCCGTGGAATTCGCCCTTGTTCCTGGTTCCAAAGAAAGACGGCTCTTATCGTCCTGTGATTGATTTCCGGCGTGTGAACACCGCGACCGTGGATGATCATTTTCCGCTTCCCGTTCTTAGAGATCTTCTGATGTGTCTCGGTAGAGGAAATAAAGTCTTTACGAGTCTTGATCTGGTCAGTGGCTACTGGCAGCTGCCCATGGCCCCCGAGTCACGTGAAATAACGGCTTTCAGCACGCCTCATGGCCACTATGAGTGGACGAGGATGCCGTTCGGGCTCAAAGGAGCTCCCTTGACCTTCCAAAGGACAATGAACAGTATTTTTGGTGACTTGCTGGGCAACTCTGTCTATGTGTATTTAGACGACATCATCATAGCAAGTAAAGACGTGCATGCACACATGGAAACACTAAAAGCAGTCCTACACAGACTTCAAGAGGTCGGATTAAAGCTCAAAATCACCAAATGTGAATTTTTAAAGCCTCGGATCAAGTTCTTGGGGCATGTCGTGGACGAATTCGGCATCCATACAGTGGACGACAAAATAAAGGCTATTGCCGAGTTCCCTCAGCCAACGTCTGCGGACAAGGTACGGTCTTTCTTGGGTGTCGCAGGTTATTACAGGCCTTTCATTAAGGACATCGCAGCTCGCGCGAGTCCCCTAACCCATCTTTTAAAGAAAGACGTACCATTTCAGTGGCTCCCAGCTCAACAAACGAGTTTTGGGGATTTAAATAAAGCGCTTACACGGTCTCCTGTACTTGTCTTTCCGGATTTCAAGGACCCCTTTCAGCTTTGTACCGACGCTTCGGCTAGTGGAGTAGGAGCCGCGCTGATGCAAACAGATATGTCCGGCAAAAAGCATGTGATAGCGTTCGCCAGTCGAGTACTTACAGCTCCGGAAAAGAACTATTCTGTTACCCACCTAGAGGCTCTTGCCATTGTGTGGGCTCTGAAGCATTTTCGTGACATTGTGATGGGGTATAAAATTGTGGTGTTTACGGACCACGCGGCCATAACTGATTTTTTCAAGGGAAAAAACCTACACGGTCGTCTGGCAAGATGGTTCTTAACGATCCAAGCATACAATCCGGAGATAAAATACATCACCGGGAAAACAAATGTGGTCGCAGATGCCTTATCTCGGAATGTTCCGATAGGCGCGATTACCACCCCAGAGGTCATCCACAACTTCACTTCACCTGAGCTACACACTGCTCAGCGTGACCACCCTGTGTGGAAGAGGTTAATTTACGCCCTCGAGTCGGGAGACGAATCAAACCTTCCTGAATTGCCAGTTCACTTTTCACAATTCTTCCTATCAGAGGACAACCTCCTTTGTAGGTCATGGCCAACCAAACCGGTACCTATTGACCAACTGGTCATCCCAGACATATACGTCCCCGTGACGCTTAAGCTGGTCCATAACACACCCATTGCGGGTCACCCAGGAAGAGACAAGACGCTATCTGTCACCAGACGAAAATTCTACTGGCCCACATTGCGGGTTGATGTAGAAAAACATGTCGCACATTGCGTCGTTTGTGCTAAGCACAAGGGGTCCGTCAAAGGGCCAGCACCTATGTTGCAATACCCAGTACCAGAGGCGCCATGGGATGTTGTTAATATAGACTTACTACAGCTCCCCCAGAGCCAACATGGCTCGCGCTACTTATTGGTGTGCGTCGACCAGTTCTCTAGGTTTCTAGTTCTAGCGCCTCTCAAGGACAAGACAGCCACACGCGTGGCCCATGCCCTCGTGACTCACGTGTTGTGTCCACATTCGTCTCCTCGAATTCTTCTGAGTGACAATGGCACCGAGTTTAGGAACTCAGTATTGAGCGAAATATGCGCTCAGTTTAACATCACGCAATCCTTCATCACAGCTTACCACCCAGCTGCTAATGGGTTGGCGGAGAGGGCTAATAGGAAAATCTTACAGGTCCTCAGGCCTATCGTGAACGATCTCCACGATAATTGGGAGGATTGGCTATCGCATATAGCCGCTTCCATAAATACGTCGGTAAACGACTCTACGGGGAAGTCTCCCTACTACATCTTGTATGGGGTGGAGAAACGTCTTCCGTACGACTTCCTAACTACCCCACAGCAACCTCTCTACAACATTGATAGGTACGCACAACAGCAGATGCATATGTCTTCCACGATACACTCAGAAGTTAGGTGTACGTTAAAAGCTACGAAGGTTGAAATGATGTCAAAACAACACAAACAGGCCGTCCCGGTGAATTTCAAAGAGGGTGACTCAGTCATGATTAAGCAAGCGGGAAGGAGTTCGAAACTGGGGGCTAAATTTGTGGGTCCTTACCGAGTTGTTCGGAATGTCAGGGGAAATCGGTTCGAGGTTCTCGAGTCGAATAGTGGAGTCAGTCTAGAAGTTCACAGTGATCGTCTGAAAGTAATTCCCTCACCTTTGGACCTTGATATTGGTACTTCCCCCTCAGAGTCAAATGTTCAACAAGATAATCCCAACACCCATAGCTATAACTTGAGACCACGGGTTTACATACTTCAATCCCACCACTTTCAGATCATGATGTTGCGTTTTCTGACCATCTTGTTATCCCTCGGCTCCCTGCTTGCAACAACACCCATCCACCTGAAGCCTGGTGCCCTCACGGCACACATAGGAGAGGTCTTCCTCATAGAAGATGTGCTCCTCGTAAAATATCCATATACTTCCTTGACCAACACCACGGACACAATCAGGATAGTCTCAGAAAAACTACTCGGCATGGCAGACGCCATCCGGGCTACCAAGACTAGGGAATCAAAGGCACCTTCTAGTACCAACTCTCTGACTCTTTTTCAACTACTGGAGGATAGGATTCTGTTCTTACGGGGAAAGGTTGATGAGGTAAACATGGATTATAGTTCTCACTCAGTTCACTCTCGGGTAAAGAGGGGGTTGCTCAACATCGTTGGGTCCGCCTCAAAGTTCCTTTTCGGTACGTCTACCGACGGGGCCGTTCGCGATTTGCGGGACCACTACGCTCATGTACTTTCCTTTGCTGCTCGAAATCGCAGGGTGATCAACGCCAATTGTAGAAAACTTGCGCAATTGCATACTAACATTGCGGTACTGCTAGAGCAGCCAAATAAGATGGTAGAGGTTATCAACATAGTTGTCAAACAGATCGACCAGGTGAATCAGTTTCTCCTCCTAGATCAGGCCTTGCATGTATTGGAAAACGTCATTAACTCCGTCGCAACGGCAAATCAGCAGGTTATTAGCAACGTGGTTGACGCAGCGCACGGTAGAGTCACACCTGCCTTGTTCCCTCTACACGATTTGAGAACGACTGTCCAGATCGGGTATCAAAATTATCGCCTGACGCCTTTATTCACCCCGGACATGAGTCAATATTTTTACCCCTTGATTGAGTCCAGCCTCACCCCTGATGCCATAATCATTCATGTTCCATTTCAGACGGCGGACGTGTTTGAGGCACACGAAATTGTCCCGTTCCCTTTTTCAGCAAGGGACAGTGTGTTAGCCCTGGACACGTCCCCGTCTCTTGTTCTAATCGCGAAGGATTTCGCTCTGTATTCAACGGGTAGCTACTCACTCTTGCAGTATTGCAAGGAGACGGTCTTCGGGCGATTCTATTGCTCTGCGTCTCTCTTTGCCTTCCTTCCAGTTCGGGGAGGGGTATGCGAGATCGCCCTCACCCGCGTGAACGCGTCTGACGCTCTTTCCCTGTGCCCTTACAAGCAGCTAACACCAACGCCTGTTTTCCATAAGAACTTTCAGGGTCTGCATTATTTTTATTTCCCTCAGTCATTCTATGTATCGGTCATCTGCCCGGAGGGTACCACTTATCAACGGGTTACTGGTCACTATGCCATAGCGGAAGCATGCTATATCCGCTCCACTAACATAACAACGTACCCGTCCCGGATTCGTCTGGTTTTCACGGCCAATATTTCCCATCGAGTGTTTCCTCTACGGTCTCTCGATGACATTCATTTCTCCAGCATCTCGTATGTGACTAATTCCCTTAATTCATTGTCTTTCGCGAACAGAACAGAGTTTGCGGAAACCCTGGAGGAAACGCTGCCTGATTATTTGCATCTCCCCTACCTGTACCCTGGATTTTTTGTACCAATGTTTCTGATGTTCGTCAGTCTCGTCGTCATGTGCTACCTTATTAGGAGGAACTCTGTCCTGCACGATTATTTGGTTGTGCAGACACGGCGACTGGATGCCGGGAGGCCACTGGCAAGGTAGTTTTTCCTTTTCTCAGACAAGTCAGGGGACAGAAACCTGGCTGCTCCTATACTTAACATTGTACTGTGTTTCACTACTGTATTTTTTTTTAGGAGCTAGATCAACGTTTCATTGTCTGTAACTATGCCAGTTGATAGTTTCTTTACATGTGTCCTTATATTTATCTTTTGAGAGGTTTCTTATGTTTCATGTCACACATGTTGTGGTTTCCCTCTCCCTATTTATATTATAATTCCACATCTGTTCTTACATAGCCAGTGTTTTCATATTATTGTATCATAGGCAGTCTGCTTGACAAACTCCCTCTATGTATGTTCATGGTACCTAGACTGCTATTTCGATTTTTATATATCGCGAGGTCGCGATCACTGGTAGGTGACCGAGCAGTGTTATAGTAGGATATCAATGTATTATTATTATTTAATATCACCACGAATTAGGCATACAATTGTCAATGGAAAAACCCACGACAGATAGATCACGCCACCTTATAGGAATGTCGTCCGTCAGTGTTTACCGTCTCAGTTTTGTATACTTAGCACTCCGATGGTGCGTGGAGGTCACCTTGACATACGTGACCAATTGTAACAATTATTTTCCAACCTGTAACTCGCACTCCTTCACGAGAGTCCGACTGACACACAACGACAGTCGCTCTCGCTCCGTCGCTTCTTGTACATAAAGGCTACGAATATAATTCGCCTTAAGGAAGCTGAAGTCTTAATCAACACCCTTTAAACGCCCCCCGACAAGCCCGTTACAAGAGTCTGAGGATTTTCTGAAAGTAATACAAGATAATTTTCTCAAGCAGACAGTAACAGAGCCCACCAGGGGTAACAACATTCTGGACTTGGTCTTAACTAACACCAGTATATGATCAGCGAGCTAGATGTTGAGGGAGAATTAGGTGGCAGTGATCACAAGGAAATTAGGTTTAAATTAGACTGGGCGGTGACCCATGAACTCAACCCTGTGTTGGTGCCCGACTTTAGAAGAGCTGATTATGAGGGGCTCAGAAGACACCTTGAGGAGGTAAATTGGGAAACCTTAGGGCTGGATGAGGGCCAGATCTCAGGGCTGGAACCGGAAAGACAGGGGAACCATGTAGAAATGACCTACATTAATTTAGTTAGAGAAATTGCAGAGGGTCAGAGACAGCTTATCCCTTACCAAGCACGTAGGAAGGAAAATAACGACCCCAAATGGATGACCCGCAGACTCAAGCATGAAATAGGCTTGAAGAGAGGAATTTATAGGAAAATAAAGAACGGAGAGATCCACCTCAGGGGTAGGTATGTTGAGCTAGCCAGGTCGGTGAAGAAGAACACCCGCCTAGCAAAAAGAAATTATGAGATTAGGGTAGCCAACGCGGCCAAGAGCGATCCCAAGGGCTTCTTTAAATTGTACAGGACGAAAACAAGGGACAGAATTGGACCGTTGAAAACAAACACGGGCGAGCTCGTTGAGAATGGAGAAGATATGAGTCAAATGATGAATGACTATTTCCTCTCAGTTTTCACGCAGGAAAATCTAACAACCATTCCGGAGAGAGTTCAGGTATATGAGGGTGACGAGAACGACAAGTTGAGGGATGTGATCATCACTAGGCAAATAGTCCAGGATGAGATTGGTAGGTTGAGGAAAAACAAATCGCCGGGCCCAGACGAAGTATTCCCAAGGGTTCTGAAAGAGTGCAAGGAAGTCCTTAGTGGCCCTCTTGCCGATATCTTTAAGATGTCGGTAAATTCTGGGTATGTGCCCAATCAATGGAAAGTAGCTAATGTGACGCCGATTTTCAAAAAGGGAGACAAGTCAGCCACCTCAAACTATCGCCCAATTAGCTTAACATCAGTTGTAGGAAAGATTTTAGAGTCAATTATAGCCCGGAGCATTCGGGACCATCTAGAAAAGCATAATTTAATTCGTGATTCACAACATGGGGTCACAAAGGGTAGGTCTTGCCTTACTAACCTGTTGTCCTTCTACACTAAAGTAATCGAGGCGGTTGACAGAGATGAAAACTATGACATATTATATCTAGATTTCAGTAAAGCGTTCGACAAAGTCCCTCATCACCGGCTATTACTAAAATTACAGGCTCACGGCGTAGATGGGAAAGTTTTGAAGTGGATCAGGGCGTGGCTTAGTGGGAAGCTGAGAGTGCAAATCAATGGTAGGAAATCTGAGTGGGGCAGTGTTACGAGTGGAGTCCCACAGGGTTCGGTGCTGGGTCCTCTGCTTTTTATTATTTACATCAATGACTTGGACACAGGAATTAGTAGCGATGTCAGTAAGTTCGCAGATGATACCAAGATCGGTAGAGTAATCCAATCACACAGCGACGCTACCGTTCTCCAGGATGAGCTTGACAGACTATATAATTGGGCGAGGAAGTGGCAGATGGAATACAATGTCAGGAAGTGTAGCATTTTGAGTGTAGGTAGGAATAACCCCTTACACAATTACTCCTTAAATGACACTCCTCTAAGCAGGTCTGGGCGTGAGAGAGACTTAGGAGTCCTAGTGAGCGCTGACCTCCGTCCTAGGGCTCAATGCATTCAGGCTAAAAATCGGGCAAACAGAGTACTAGGTTTCATCTCAAGGAGCGTGAGCAATAGGAGCGCTGAAGTCATCCTCAAACTTTACTTAGCACTAGTTCGACCTCATCTCGATTATGCAGTTCAGTTCTGGTCCTCCTATTATAGAATGGATATCAAGATGTTAGAATCTCTACGGAGGAGGATGACAAAGATGATTCAGGGGGTGAGAAACTTGCCTTATGAAGACAGGCTGGAGCAGTTAAGCCTACACTCTCTAGAAAGGCGAAGGTTGCGAGAAGACTTGATCGAAGTTTATAAATGGATGAAGGGCTTTAATAAAGGGGATTTCAATAAAATTTTGAGAGTGAAAGAGCCAGGTAGGACGCGTGGAAATGGTTTTAAGTTAGACAAATTCAGATTCAACAAAGACATAGGCAAGAATTGGTTCACCAATAGAGTGGTGGACGAATGGAACAGGCTTGGGAGCCATGTTGTGGGTGCCAATACCATAGATACATTCAAGAAGAGGTTAGATAAAGCCATGGATGGTGAGGTAAGGTGGGGTTGAGTGTACAGGAGCTGCCTTGTATAGGCCAACCGGCCTCTTGCAGACTCCTTAGTACGTTCTTATGTTCTTATGTTAAAAGTAATGTTTGCTCAAGTAACATAAAATTAGTACTTTTAAGATTATTTAAATCTCCCAGGTTTATGTTGTACTTATATGCTGCCAATAAACTTCTAAAATGTACAATGTATGTATATGTATGTACCAATACATGTATGTATAAAAAATAACAAATTTACCCTAGCGATCTAACCCGAATCCTCAAGCTGTATGGGATCCCTGCGCTTGTAATAATACTGGACGCAGAAAAATTATATATATATATATATATATATATATATATATATATATATATATATATATATATATATATATATATATATATATATAGATATATATATATATATATATATATATATATATATATATATATATATTGGCCCCCCCTTTTCAATTTTCTGGTACGCCGGTGTTTAACGTTATCTCAATGCCAGCACACTAGACGCATCACATTCCCCACACACACACACACAAGGCACACACAGTGTTTAACGTTATCTCAATGCCAGCACACTAGACGCATCACATTCCCCACACACACACATACAAGGCACACACAGTGTTTAACGTTATCTCAATGCCAGCACACTAGACGCATCACATTCCCCACACACACACACACACAAGGCACACACAGTGTTTAACGTTATCTCAATGCCAGCACACTAGACGCATCACATTCCCCACACACACACATACAAGGCACACACAGTGTTTAACGTTATCTCAATGCCAGCACACTAGACGCATCACATTCCCCACACACACACACATACAAGGCACACACAGTGTTTAACGTTATCTCAATGCCAGCACACTAGACGCATCACATTCCCCACACACACACATACAAGGCACACACAGTGTTTAACGTTATCTCAATGCCAGCACACTAGACGCATCACATTCCCCACACACACACACATACAAGGCACACACAGTGTTTAACGTTATCTCAATGCCAGCACACTAGACGCATCACATTCCCCACACACACACAAGGCACACACAGTGTTTAACGTTATCTCAATGCCAGCACACTAGACGCATCACATTCCCCACACACACACACATACAAGGCACACACAGTGTTTAACGTTATCTCAATGCCAGCACACTAGACGCATCACATTCCCCACACACACACACAAGGCACACACAGTGTTTAACGTTATCTCAATGCTAGCACACTAGACGCATCACATTCCCCACACACACACAAGGCACACACAGTGTTTAACGTTATCTCAATGCTAGCACACTAGACGCATCACATTCCACACACACACACACAAGGCACACACAGTGTTTAACGTTATCTCAATGCCAGCACACTAGACGCATCACATTCCCCACACACACACACACACAAGGCACACACAGTGTTTAACGTTATCTCAATGCCAGCACACTAGACGCATCACATTCCCCACACACACACACACAAGGCACACACAGTGTTTAACGTTATCTCAATGCCAGCACACTAGACGCATCACATTCCACACACACACACAAGGCACACACAGTGTTTAACGTTATCTCAATGCCAGCACACTAGACGCATCACATTCCCCACACACACACACAAGGCACACACAGTGTTTAACGTTATCTCAATGCCAGCACACTAGACGCATCACATTCCCCACACACACACAAGGCACACACAGTGTTTAACGTTATCTCAATGCCAGCACACTAGACGCATCACATTCCCCACACACACACAAGGCACACACAGTGTTTAACGTTATCTCAATGCCAGCACACTAGACGCATCACATTCCCCACACACACACACAAGGCACACACAGTGTTTAACGTTATCTCAATGCCAGCACACTAGACGCATCACATTCCCCACACACACACACAAGGCACACACAGTGTTTAACGTTATCTCAATGCCAGCACACTAGACGCATCACATTCCCCACACACACACACACAAGGCACACACAGTGTTTAACGTTATCTCAATGCCAGCACACTAGACGCATCACATTCCCCACACACACACACACAAGGCACACACAGTGTTTAACGTTATCTCAATGCCAGCACACTAGACGCATCACATTCCCCACACACACACACACACACAAGGCACACACAGTGTTTAACGTTATCTCAATGCTAGCACACTAGACGCATCACATTCCCCACACACACACACACACATACAAGGCACACACAGTGTTTAACGTTATCTCAATGCCAGCACACTAGACGCATCACATTCCCCACACACACACAAGGCACACACAGTGTTTAACGTTATCTCCAGGCTAGCACACTAGACGCATCACATTCCCCACACACACACACACAAGGCACACACAGTGTTTAACGTTATCTCAATGCTAGCACACTAGACGCATCACATTCCCCACACACACACACACAAGGCACACACAGTGTTTAACGTTATCTCAATGCTAGCACACTAGACGCATCACATTCCCCACACACACATACAAGGCACACACAGTGTTTAACGTTATCTCAATGCCAGCACACTAGACGCATCACATTCCCCACACCCTGCCTGGTCAAACTCTTTCGCCTCTGCCTGTCAACATCTACCTTTCCTTCTTGCTGGAAGTATGCCTTCACACAGCCTGTACCTAAGAAGGGTGACCGCTCCAATCCCTCAAACTACCGTCCTATTGCTTTACTTTCTTGTCTATCTAAAGCTTTTGAATCAATCCTTAACCGTAAGATTCAAAAGCACCTTTCCACTTCTGACCTTCTATCTGATCGCCAGTATGGGTTCCGCAAAGGGCGTTCTACTGGTGATCTCCTAGCCTTCTTAACTGACTCTTGGTCATCCTCTCTTAGCCGTTTCGGTGAAACTTTTGCTATTGCGCTGGACATATCAAAAGCTTTTGATAGGGTCTGGCACAAATCTTTGCTTTCTAAACTACCCTCCTACGGTTTCTATCCTTCTCTCTGTACCTTTATCTCCAGTTTCCTTTCTGACCGTTCTATTTCTGCCGTGGTAGACGGTCACTGTTCTTCCGCTATTTCTTTTAAGAGTGGTGTCCCACAGGGTTCTGTCATTTCTCCGTATCTTTTTCTGTTGTTCATTGATGATCTTCTTTCCAAAACGAACTGTCCTATCCATTCCTACGCCGATGATTCCACTCTGCATTATTCAACTTCTTTTAATAGAAGACCCACCCTTCAGGAACTTAACGACTCAAGGCTGGAGGCTGCAGAACGCTTAGCCTCAGACCTTACTATTATTTCCGATTGGGGCAAGAAGAACCTGGTGTCCTTCAACGCCTCAAAAACACAGTTTCTCCACCTATCCACTCGACACAATCTTCCAAACAACTATACCCTATTCTTTGACAACACCCAGCTATCACCTTCCTCAACACTAAACATCCTCGGTCTATCCTTAACTCAAAATCTCAACTGGAAACTTCATATCTCATCTCTTACTAAATCAGCTTCCTCGAGGCTGGGCGTTCTGTACCGTCTCCAGTACTTCTCCCCTGCACAGTTGCTGTCCATATACAGGGCCTTGTCCGCCCTCGTATGGAGTATGCATCTCATGTGGGGTGGCTCCACTCACACAGCTCTTCTGGACAGAGTGGAGGCAAAGGCTCTTCGTCTCATCAGCTCTCCTCCTCATACTGATAGTCTTCTACCTCTTAAATTCCGCCGCAATGTTGCCTCTCTTTCTATCTTCTATCGATATTTCCACGCTGACTGCTCTTCTGAACTTGCTAACTGCATGCCTCCCCCCCTCCCGCGGCCCCGCTGCACTCGACTTTCTACTCATGCTCATCCCTATACTGTCCAAACCCCTTATGCAAGAGTTAACCAGCATCTTCACTCTTTCATCCCTCACGCTGGTAAACTCTGGAACAATCTTCCTTCATCTGTATTTCCTCCTGCCTACGACTTGAACTCTTTCAAGAGGAGGGTATCAGGACACCTCTCCTCCCGAAACTGACTTATCTTTCGGCCACCTCTTTGGATTCTTTTTAGGAGCAGCGAGTAGCGGGCTTTTTTTTTTATTAATGTTTACTTTTTTGTGCCCTTGAGCTGTCTCCTTTGCTGTAAAAAAAAAACACACATACAAGGCACACACAGTGTTTAACGTTATCTCAATGCTAGCACACTAGACGCATCACATTCCCCACACACACACACACACACAAGGCACACACAGTGTTTAACGTTATCTCAATGCCAGCACACTAGACGCATCACATTCCCCACACACATACAAGGCACACACAGTGTTTAACGTTATCTCAATGCTAGCACACTAGACGCATCACATTCCCCACACACACACAAGGCACACACAGTGTTTAACGTTATCTCAATGCCAGCACACTAGACGCATCACATTCCCCACACACATACAAGGCACACACAGTGTTTAACGTTATTTCAATGCCAGCACACTAGACGCATCACATTCCCCACACACACACACACACACACAAGGCACACACAGTGTTTAACGTTATCTCAATGCCAGCACACTAGACGCATCACATTCCCCACACACACATACAAGGCACACACAGTGTTTAACGTTATCTCAATGCCAGCACACTAGACGCATCACATTCCCCACACACACACAAGGCACACACAGTGTTTAACGTTATCTCAATGCTAGCACACTAGACGCATCACATTCCCCCCCCCCCCACACACACACAAGGCACACACAGTGTTTAACGTTATCTCAATGCCAGCACACTAGACGCATCACATTCCCCACACACACACAAGGCACACACAGTGTTTAACGTTATTTCAATGCCAGCACACTAGACGCATCACATTCCCCACACACACACACACAAGGCACACACAGTGTTTAACGTTATCTCAATGCCAGCACACTAGACGCATCACATTCCCCCCCCACACACACACACACAAGGCACACACAGTGTTTAACGTTATCTCAATGCCAGCACACTAGACGCATCACATTCCCCACACACACACACAAGGCACACACAGTGTTTAACGTTATCTCAATGCCAGCACACTAGACGCATCACATTCCCCACACACACACACACACACAAGGCACACACAGTGTTTAACGTTATCTCAATGCTAGCACACTAGACGCATCACATTCCCCACACACACACACACACACACATACAAGGCACACACAGTGTTTAACGTTATCTCAATGCCAGCACACTAGACGCATCACATTCCCCACACACACACACACAAGGCACACACAGTGTTTAACGTTATCTCAATGCCAGCACACTAGACGCATCACATTCCCCACACACACACACACACAAGGCACACACAGTGTTTAACGTTATCTCAATGCCAGCACACTAGACGCATCACATTCCCCACACACACACATACAAGGCACACACAGTGTTTAACGTTATCTCAATGCCAGCACACTAGACGCATCACATTCCCCACACACACACACAAGGCACACACAGTGTTTAACGTTATCTCAATGCCAGCACACTAGACGCATCACATTCCCCACACACACACACAAGGCACACACAGTGTTTAACGTTATCTCAATGCCAGCACACTAGACGCATCACATTCCCCACACACACACACAAGGCACACACAGTGTTTAACGTTATCTCAGTGCCAGCACACTAGACGCATCACATTCCCCACACACACACAAGCACATACAGTGACACACGAGGCCGCAGTGTGATGTAGGGAACAACACGACGACTGTAGCTGAGACACAAGGCGAGCTGATCACGCTGAGCACAGCGGCGAGGCGTCACCCTGAATTTGGAGTGTGCTGGAAATAGCGAGGCGGAGCTGTGCTGAGGGAGCAGGGAATGTAGCGTGTGGGAACACAACACTTCCTTTGTAACAGTGGCAGCGTTTCACGGGCACGGCCCGTACTACTGAATAGGCTTTTCGCTAACACCCATGAAAAAAATAATATCCTCACCTTGATGGATAACAAAACAAGAAAGAAACACACGGAGGCAGGCGACGTCTGGCTCACTTCCTCTCTTTTTCTCTCTTCGTCTTTGTCCTTCATTCAGTCTCCTTCTCTTTTGCTCCGCCTCGTTCATGCCCGCACCTGTTCTTCCTCTTCCAGCCCCAACACACTTTCCTTTCCTGTCCCACTGCCAGTCACCATCTCCTGTCTATTTTGTCTAATACTTGCTCGTACATTCTTTCTTTCAGTTTCTTTCTATTCGTGTCTCTCCGTCCCTCCTTCATCTGTTAATATAGTCCATTTATTCCTCGTCCTTCATCCGTCTGTATATTATCCCCGTTACTCCTTCAGTCGTCGATATATTCCCCTCCCCCCCATCTCTCTCTCTCTCTCTCAGTCCAGCAGTCAGTCAATCAGTCAGTCACTCAGTTAGTCAGTGAGCCAGTCAGTTAGATAGTTAACCCGGTAGCAGCGACGGTCCAAATTTGTGGCTTCACCTTGTAGCAGCGACGGGCCAAATTTGTGCCATGATATAACCCCCCCTAAATAGATGATACATAATCTGATCACAAATGCTTGGATATATATTATGAAGTGGTTTGTGTGAGGGTGATTTTTCTTATTTTTCTCACTTGGAGGAACCATTAAGAAACATGATCCCCGCTGCTTCCTACCGAGTTAACCATTCACTCATTCATTCAGTCAGTCCGTTTGCCATTCATTTATTTATTCATTCATTCAGTCAGTCAGTCATTTAGTCAGTCAGGCAACCAATCACTTTTTTTACGTAGCCACAGAGTCAGTCAATCAGTCAGTCAGCCAAATCAGTCATTCAATTATACATTAGTTAGTCCGGCAGTCAGACAGTTACGTAGGTAGTCAGACTGCTAGTCAGTCAGTCAGTCATTTAGTCAGTCAGGCATTCAGTCAGTTATTTTCGTAGCCACACAGCCAGCGAGTCAGTAAGTCAGTCAGCCACTTACATCAGCATGGTCAGCTAGTCAAGATAAGTCAGTCAGTCAGTCAAGGCATTCAATCAGCCATTCTTAAAGTAAATCAGTCACTCCAGCAGGGAGCGCCATCAAATCCCGGAGTCTGCCTTACAAAAATCCCGTTTTCTATCGTGTGCCGGGGCGGGGCTAAGGCCAGCGTGACCTTGAGGGCGGCGCAGGGATGAATGATGGGCCTTTAAACTCTGCCATGCATGCCGGACCCGAGCCAGTCGCGGCGCCCTGAATCACGCGTCACCGGCTACTTCGGGGGTCATGTTGGTAAACCTTTCGGCGTCCAGGCACACACACTGGGCAAGGCTGTCGTGGAGTGGTGGGCGCGTCCAGGGGTAGTTTACGGCCCTGGCGGTAGTCTGACGAAGCCTCTGTGATGGGATCTTGAAAATACTCCGGAAAACTTTGTAAACGTTTGTTGTGAGGTGGAAAGCGTTAAGAATACGAGACTCAGGTCGGCATTGTCAGACGCTTCCGCCTCTCACATCAACTTTTTCAAGGCCCAAAGAGGACATTAATCGGGCTCTAATGAGTGTTCGTTTAGGCTGATGGAACAAAAGAAGGGTCAGACTACCACCAGGGTCATGAAACTACCCCGGGAAATGCCCACAACTCCTACGGAAGCCTTGGCAAACGTGTGCGTGCTTGGGCGACGAAATGTTGACCCCGAATTCTTGAACGTATCAGCCCCCATGGCGACTATTTCCCAAGGCCGCAGGGAAGATGAGCTGGATGATCATGCGCGATTTTCCCGATCAAGATGCGTAAGTCATGAGCAAGTCTGAGGGCCTTATTTTTAACAGTATTGGGCTGCCATTACTACTTCCTCAGAGAGGATTAACCGGGCTTTCATGGGTGGTTTTCCAGTTCAGGGTGCAGCAGAGGTCGTGTAAACCTATCACCAGCATCACAAAACAGTCCACGGAAAGCCCAGCAACTTGTAAGTACGAGAGGCTTATCAAACAAGAGAACTGAGGGGCCAGACGCTTGAAATAGACACTTAAGCGGATAGAGTGATTAGCAAGACTGGTTTCTACTCTCCGAAATGTGTAAATACATCTATACTGCAGGGAAATGGGTAGGCATAGAGATTAGAGCACACAATGACACACACACACACACACACACACACACACACACACACACACACACACACACACACCGTCAGCTGTAAACAGACACACACACAGTGCTGCAGGGATGGGTCAGTAAGGCTGCACGGCACGTATTCTTAACGCATCGGCGCCTCGGTTCGCCTGTTTAAAAGCCTCTCGTAGAAGTTTCAGGGTTTTCACGGACTGTCTCGTGATCCCGGTGACAGTCATACACGACCTCTGCACCCTCAACGGGACACCCCCGTGAAAACCCAGTTAATCTTCTCTGTGGGCTTGGAAAATAGTCCTAATCTGAGCCGAGACGTTTAGGAATATGGAACGAACTCACTTCAACCTCGTTTACAGTCTCTCTGTAGATTAGGTAACGCACACACCAGCGGCTTTGAAACAGGCGTAAAAGTAGCTACGTATAGTGATTGTAAGGCTGGTTTATATGTCTATAATGCTCTCTCTCTCTCTCTCTCTCTCTCTCTCTCTCTCTCTCTCTCTCTCTCTCTCTCTCTCTCTCTCTCTCTCTCTCTCTCACACCTTCTCCACGCTGGGCTTAGTGAACGTAAGGAGGAACGGCTTGCAATTTTCCTTCCTAAGTCTGTCAATGGCGAGCGCGAGATATTCATTCACTTCCTCTGTTGTGTTCTTGCCGCTTTGGGAGTCGCTGAGACCCAACCTGCGAAGGGGAAGGTGAAGTATTGCATGGGAGGGCGAGGCTGTCATCGGGGAGCTCCGGGCTAAGGACACACGGGCACTTGCTTAAGCAAGAACAATAACTTGTAACATATATATTTCTGTTGCAACTTGGGGGCAGACAATGAAAGCGACGGACAATGAGGAAAGAAACACTCGTCGTTGTCCGTCTGTTTACCTGTCTGTTTTTTTTCTTACCAAAAAACCTAAAAATCTGATGAATATATTTACCAGTTCCACATGGGTGGACATCCCAAACGTTTACACAGCTCCCTCCACACACACGTGACGGCCGTGCTGCGTGCGCCAAGTGCCGGAGGCGGTGACAGTGAAAACGTGTAAGAAAGTATTAAGGGTTATGATTATTTTCCAGTTATCATTCCTCCATTTTTCGCACTTCTTGAAAAAAAATACGTTCATCAGAAATAGAAAAAAAAGAGTCTGGATAGAAACTGTAAAACTTAATCTGTTGTTTGCTCAGCACGTAAAGGAAAATTGAGCTGCTTCTCCGTCACAGATTTACGTAAAAGGTAATTAGTACGTACCACGCACACAAACACTCACACACACAATAAAACTTCCTTTCTGTGTGTGTGTGTGTGTGTGTGTGTGTGTGTGCTTTCCTCATCACATCTGATAATGAAGACGTTGCGGATTGTTTCGACACAGCCACTCAGCGCGGCCGGTCAGCTTAGAGAAAGGCGGCGACTCTCTCCTCACTCTTCATAAATAAAAGCGGATCAGCAAAGTAGCTTCTCCCGCGACGCCGCCGATGAACAACTCTGCGGGGGGTCCTACCTGCCCGCCGCACCCCGCCAAGCTCCCACCTTGCCCCCCCCGCCCCCCCCCCCCCCCCCCCGCTCCATCCGTCCCATCGCGGTGGTCAGAAGGGCAAAGGGACTGAAAGGAGTGTTATGTAAACCTTTCCCATTTTTTTTCATAAAGACAGGTGTGCTAGGATAATGTGTGCTGGAAAAAAGGTCTGTCAAAGATAAATCCGTGGAACTCAGTATTCAAGTATTATTCATTGGTGAAAGTTGTTAGTGACAGACTGGTAGGCATCTGGGCATACAGACAGACGAGCAACGGACAGATACACACAACTAGAGACAAAGACATGAAAGAACACACACACACACACACACACACACACACACACACACACACACACACACACACACACACACACACACACACACACACACACACACACGCTCTCTCTCTCTCTCTCTCTCTCTCTCTCTCTCTCTCTCTCTCTCTCTCTCTCTCTCTCTCTCTCTCTCTCTCTCTCTCTCTCTCTCTCTCTCTCTCTCTCTCTCTCTCTCTCTCTCCCGGTTGACCAGGCGTTTCAAATGAAGTATTTATGGAGAAACTACTCACTGCCCGTAACTCTTGGACGCTTCTTCACACACAGCCTTCTCCAAGGTATGCGATAAATACATTACTGCGAGAAATGTTTTCACCGTAACTCGTGTGGCTTTCCTTCATTCCTTGATTGCGGGGGAAAGTTCAGGAAAGTATAGAATTATGTAACCATCACCGTCACAGCTCGCCGCCCTTTCCTCTCCCCGCTGAAAGCTTGAGAAATGTGTGGTCGCCTCATCCCAAACGCCAAATAAGATAACGGCAACTTTTTGAAGCCTTCCTTTAGTAGGCGCCAGACGTAAAGAATTCGACGGGAAGTGTCGACTGGATTCGGCGGTCAGTAAGGAATTCTAAGGATTATTTATATTTTTTTCTTACCGGTGAAGAGGTATGGATTAAGTCGGGAGGTTGCAACTCCCGGGGATCTGCTTAATAAAATCAACCTTTCATTGAGGGAAGTCGACCTCGGTAGGTAGATAAGGTTAAGCTGACAGTAAGGTTGTGGCTTAATGTCATACTTCTCGGTGTGCCGCGGATTATAGGCGAGATAAGTGGAGGAATCACCCACGGCCGCCTCCTGCCTCCTTGCTCGTCGAATGATCAAGGGGCAGGAACCTCTAAGGCGATGGCAGATGTATTGTTAGACTTAGAAAAGAGTCAGAGTTCAGTGCGAACCTTGTGTAACCTGTTAGTGAGAGGGGAAAGGGGTCTGAAGGAAGGAAGGAAGATTTGATAAAACTAAAGAGTGGAATTTGATTGGAATAAACTTACATGACTCAGCACTGGAAACTTCATTGGCTAACTATGATGAAGTTTTCGTAAGTGCTGGTGAGACCCCGTTAATTACTGCTTGGTGGAATTTCACGGTCGGGAGGTGAGGTTGGCTCGCCCTACAAGTAACGCTGAAATAATGAGTTTCTTTGAAGTCGGCCGCACACCGGAGCAGTTTGTTCACGAACTGCATAATAATATGTAAACTTTTCCCCAGTAAAAATGATGAGTTACCTTTTGTGTTGTAATATTAACTTAAACGCACATGGGTGGTTTTCATCCCCCCCCCCCCCTAAGCATTCTTCTCTGTTTTCCCGGTATTTTATCTCTATAGACCTACTTGGTACTTTGGGAGACCACTAATAAATAAACACTTATAAGCATCTAACAGATAATTCTTTCCGTTGCAGGAGCCAAGATGGCGGCGAGCCCTTGCCGTGGTGCAGGGCGTGGCGTCCAAGGAGTACTTGCTGCTCCTGCTGCTTCTCTTGCTGCAGCTGCCGCCACCACAGGCCGCCGCCGGGCCCCTGCGGAGAGCCATGGTGTGTCTCCGCCCGTCACGCCAGAGGAGGTGCCGGCCGTGGAAGTCTTGGGGCAGGAGGAGTATAGTTACAATACCAGCAGCGTCCAGGGCGACTCTCCGCTCCTGCCTGACGACGCCGACGATTTCCTTCCGCCCATCATATCAACGGAGGCGCCCTTGGAGAACCCGAGTCCGTCAGGTGAGGTGCGGCTGCCTGGCCCGCCCGCTGCTGCCTGCTGTCTCGCCGCACGGCCTCCACTAACACCTGACTCGGGCGGCGCTGGGGATGCGGGTGGTGGTTGTATTAATGGTTGTTGTTGTTGTTGTTGTTGTTGTTTGTGGTGGTGGTGGTGGTGGAGGTGGTACTATATAGTGCTGGTAATGGTATTGTTGTTGGTACTAATATTGGTAATGATATTCCTGTTGATATCAGTGGTGTTGATGGTGGTAAGATTAATATTGTCATTGGTATTGGAATTTTAAGGTTTATGGAGGTAGTGATGATAGTGATGGTGGAAGTATTTTGTGTGATAGTTGGTGGTGGTGGTCATGTTGCCGCTACTGCTTGTGGTGGGGGCGGGTGACAGGGCTGTTGCTAAACTATAAAGGAATAGATAGAATATTCTTAATTCTTTTGAATGGCAACTATTCGCAAATAAATCTTGATAAGTAAGAAAAAATAACCGTGCTTAACTTTTATTTCATGCACAATGCGTGGATAACATGCCTTGGGTTCTTCATACATTAGTTATTTCCCAGTGTGTCGCGTAGGTACTCTTTCCTTCCATATCTGTTCCCTTTATCCCGTGTCCGACCATTGCGATTTCTTAATTTTAGTTGCCTTTCTGCCTACTATACCCCTGGATTGTTACTAATGAGACCAGAATACATCCAATACCTACTTTGTCTATTATTATTATTATTATTATTACTATTATCATCATCATCGTATATAGTAGAAGTATTTCAAGTGTGCCTATGCCTCTCCATATTGTACTCAGTCTTTCATCGCTAAATACAAAGTTCTCATTTACTACTCAACGGCAGGTTTTATAGTTTTTCACCTTCTTTGAATTCCACATATAGTACTTTACACCCAATTACTTTTTTTGCTTTGCACATTTGCGTCAAATTATTACTATCAGTGGACATCAGATTGTTGGATCATTATTACAGTAAATATGAGATATATGGATAATTTTTAGAGGTGTTCATCATCAAGTAAAGTGCTTCGTGGAAAGTTGATATCATAGGAATAAGGTCTGGAAACATGTAGTTGGAACTTGGAGTATGCGCGTTGTGCTGAGTTTTTCCGTGGCTATGGTCTAAGAGTCTACAGGAACTGTCAAAGGGAAATCAAGAATGAGCTCGGGAGGCAGCATGAGCCACGAATAGATGGCGTCACTATAAACACTTGTTTGCGCCGCGGTGGGCTCGAGCCGACTACCAGGCCCCCAAAGAAAGCCTACCGGCACCATAGGCCAAGATGTAAAAAAATATGTAAATAAAGGTAGTAGCAATAGTAGTAGTAGTAGTAGTAGTAGCAGTAGTAGTAGTAGTAGTAGTAGTAGTAGTAGTAGTAGCAGTAGTAGTAGTAGTTTTCTTGTACTGTTTTCCAATGTATTTAAAAAGGTGTAATGTACAATATGACCGTAACTGGTGAGTAAAGGAACGCGTGCCGTAAAAAGGGTTGCCCTTAACGTCTAAATTTGCATTCCCTGGAAAGGCGGACGTTGCGAGTAGACTTCATTAAGGTTTATAGATGGGTGACGGCCTTTGATGAGGGTCTGCTCGTAAAAGGGCATGCACTCTTAGCCAAGGGTCGTTAGATCAATATAGATTTGTTAAACATGCAGGCAGGAATTGGTTTGCTAATAGAATGGTAGTCGAATGGAAGAGGCTTGGCAGTCGTGCATGTGGTGAATTTCACTGTGATAGGCACACTATTATTAATAGGTAAGGTAAATTCATTAATAGGATAATAGTTTTATTGTAAAGGTTTTCATTGATAAGATAAGAAATACAGCTGGAGCTCCTCCCCTGAAGGTGTAATAAGAGCGACGGTCACTGAAGGTGTCTCGCTCCCCGGGAGTGTGGCTCACGATGTGGCTCGCGCCTGCGCCGGGGGTCACTGGTGAGTGTGTTACCAGGCTGCTTAGTGAAGCATGACAATTTACACAACGACAGCACAGATGGCCGTGACGTCCAGGAAGGCATCAGTCTCTACGGACCAGTCATCACTGGTCATCATCTCGAAGGCTGCCCATGCATCATCAGCCTCTTCGGTGATGGCGGCCACCAATTCGGCGGATGCCCATGCATCATCAGCCTCTTCGGTGATGGCGGCCACCAATTCGGCGGATGGGCATGCATCATCAGCCTCTTCAGACGAGTCATCACGGGTCGTCACCAAGAGTGCCCATGGATCATCAGCCTCATCAGACGGTGATGGCGGTCACCAATTCGGCGGATGCCCATGGATCATCAGCCTCATCAGACGAGTCATCACGGGTCGTCACCAATTCGGCGGATGCCCATGGATCATCAGCCTCATCAGACGAGTCATCACGGGTCGTCACTTCAAAGAGTGCCCATGGATCATCAGCCTCATCGGTGATGGCGGTCACCAATTCGGCGGATGCCCATGGATCATCAGCCTCCACGGACCAGTCATCACGGGTCATTGCTTCAAAGGCTGCCCATGGATCATCAACCTCGACCATAGCAGACGAGTCACCAAGTCTGGAGCTGCCCATGGATCATCAGCCTCCACGGACCAGTCATCACGGGTCATTGCTTCAAAGGCTGCCCATGGATCATCAGCCTCGACCATAGCAGCGGAGGTCACCAAGTCTGGGGCTGCCCATGAATCATCAGCCTCCACGGACCAGTCATCACGGGTCATTGCTTCAAAGGCTGCCCATGAATCATCAGCCTCGACCATAGCAGCGGAAGTCACCAAGTCTGGAGCTGCCCATGAATCATCAGCCTCCACGGACCAGTCATCACGGGTCATTGCTTCAAAGGCTGCCCATGAATCATCAGCCTCGACCATAGCAGCGGAGGTCACCAAGTCTGGGGCTGCCCATGAATCATCAGCCTCCACGGACCAGTCATCACGGGTCATTGCTTCAAAGGCTGCCCATGAATCATCAGCCTCGACCATAGCAGCGGAGGTCACCAAGTCTGGGGCTGCCCATGAATCATCAGCCTCCACGGACCAGTCATCATGGGTTGTCACTTCAAAGGCTGCCCATGCATCAGCCTCGACCATAGCAGCGGAGGTCACCAAGTTTGGGGCTGCCCATGAAACATCAGCCTCCACGGACCAGTCATCATGGGTCGTCACTTCAAAGGCTGCCCATGCATCAGCCTCATCGGTCCTGGCCACTCCGTCAGTGGCCGCACGCGGTGCAGGGCTCACCGCCCGGACGGGCTCGCCACACCGCCTCCCGTTGCACCGGAGACTGGTGAAGACGGGCCCGTCATCACAGAAGAGAGAGAAGTGGAGGCCGCTGATGTTGTCCAGCAGCCAGGCCAGTGGGATGGAAGAGGTGAAGACTGGCTTCCTAAGCGAGGCGCATTGCACCCTGACGGCCGCGTTGCCGTCTTTCTTGCACAGCTTCGCCAAGGGCACACGCAGCTCACCCTCGGCGTGGCAGCCTTGAATCCCTGCGACGCAAGACCATCCTTCCACGGGGAGCTTGACGGAGGCGACCGTACGCCTCCTCTTCAGGCAGCAGGTGGAGTCCTTGCACGAGAGCTTGATGGAGTCCACCTGGGAGGAGCCTCGCTCCAGGGTTACCCACACGTTGAATTTCTGTCGAGATGCAGAGTTTCCATCGTTGCTTCGATGTGATATAAAAAATATCCGTATATCGAGGAAATCGGTGTTAGGTAATAAAGGAGGTGCTATGTCCATGAAGACCGACTGGCCTCCAGCAAATTCTTTCTGCTGTAATCTTGCCTAGTCGGCTAAGTAGTGCAGTTCACGCGTCGGATGGCGGGTGACAGGGCTGCAGCAACACGCTTCTTCATGTTGTTTAATAATAATTAACAAAATAAAGGAAAATTCAAATTGTCTAGAGAGAGAGAGAGAGAGAGAGAGAGAGAGAGAGAGAGAGAGAGAGAGAGAGAGAGAGAGAGAGAGAGAGAGAGAGAGAGAGAGAGAGAGAGAGAGACAGAGAGAGAGAGCGAGAGAGAGACAGACACACAAGAGAGAGAGAGAGAGAGAGAGAGAGAGAGAGAGAGAGAGAGAGAGAGAGAGAGAGAGAGAGAGAGAGAGAGAGAGAGAGAGAGAGAGAGAGAGAGAGAGAGAGAGAGACTGCTGGAAGGGATTAAAAAGAGAACAACGCAATATACTCTTCCGCAAAAACCTGATCCATCCGATAGAGCCTTCACCTGCCGCCCGGCGTCCTAATTGTTACACTCGCCGAGGACCGCCGCGCTGATTGGTGATCTTATAAGTGCGTCGCAGCCACCAAAGGAATTGAACGTTTTGACCGTAGAAAATTCAAAACTACCGCTCCTCAGCTGACTTTATCGGCAATTGGCTTTTTTCTCCGCCAATGGCTGGCTCTCCCTTCCCTTACGCGTCCTGTCAAGAGGGCACTTTTCTCGCCTAGTTGTTCACTGTTACCTGATGCGTTACGTAACCTGGCTCTAAGGCAAGTGTCTGCTGCACTGCACAGGTGTACGTTCAATAAATGGGCACCTGGGGAAATGTGGAGATTATCAATTGTGGTGCCTCGCACATGACAACGGACCTGTACCCGGCAGCACCCGCCACGTGCTCTTTGGCCAGCGAGAGAGACGAGCACCGACGCCAGGCGGATCTGTAGCATGTGACTCCACCAGTACCGGTTATTTCTCTGCCGAACAGTTATAATTACGGCCGTCAGCAGATCGCTGGCCGAGGCCTCCTGTCACGTGTCACTTCTTAAACGCAACATCAGCACGCGCCGGAGGGGGAAATGCAAGATTCAAGAGATGGTAATTGTTATGTATATAACTAAACAGCTGACACCACTCTCTCTCTCTCTCTCTCTCTCCTTGATTGTTATGCAGTTTTCGTTTGAATTTTTTCTATAAAACAATAACCCACGCACATATAGCTATCACAGACTAATTTGAAAACTTATTTAAGAGATCATTTATAACCTTTATTAGTTTTAATATAAAGTATAAATTATTATATTAGCTCAGTATGGAAACGATTACAACGTGGCGGCGCCCGGCCTGGTGGGCCTGGCAGCTCTAGTGGCTCTGATGCTCTCGTCCCTTGCAACTCGCCCCGCGATGCGTATGCTTGTCTCTACACGGCCTCAGCTCAGAGACAGGTGTCCAAACAGATCCTAGACTCGCCAATATGGTTCAAGTTTATGGTGTTGATAAAATATATATTAAGATGTCATTCTTGACATTTTTCTACTGGAGAACTTTGTTTGGATTGAGATTTCGCTGCCTGTTAGCGCAGATTTATAAGATAGAATTCTGGTAATGATGTGGAAAAAGGCGTTCATCACCGCTGCATTCTGGTAGCCTGGCAGATTATGACTATTTTTGTCAACAGCACATATAAAATAACTAACTGACTAGGTAAATATAATCTTATGATCATGCAAGAAGATAAATTATAAAAAATTGCAAAATTGTCAAGTGGGTGTATATATATGTCTATAAATATTCATATAATATAAATATATATATATATATATATATATATATATATATATATATATATATATATATATATATATATATATATATATATATATATATATATATATATATGAAGGAGGGAGGGGAAGGTGAGAATCCTGAAAACAGAGGGTGATGTGGAGATAAACAAGGACCAAGTACTGATGGTGATAATGATAGTAACGACTACGATGATAATGTGGGCAAGGATGATGATGGTGATGACAGTGACAACGGTGGTGGCATCATGGAGCGATGGCAATGATAAGGTGACTGAGATCGGCCAGGGGAGGAGTGTGGCGGGAGGTTATCGAGCTGGAGACTGTGCTCGGTATCATAAGACACTTTCGCTTCTCACATCAGCTATTTCTAAAGGTCAAAGATGGGTCCTTCGGGTTCTAATAAGTGTTTCTTCAGGTTCATGGTACAGAAGAAGGGTCAGACTAACACCAGGGTCATAAAACTACTACTGGAAATGCCCACACCTGCTACGAAACCCTTATAAAATATGCGTACTTGGGTGACGAGGTGTCTTATAATACGACCCATGTTATAGTTCCTCGGAGATGGTGGGAATGGTGTTCGGAGCTCATTGAAATACTGAATAATTATTTCATCTGACGCAAGAATAACTAGCAATGAGGCACGAAATCTTCCCACTCAGGTGTTGCTCCGGCGATTTTTTTTACAGATATGGAGACAGTTCAAGGGCGTGAAAAAAAATAAAACAATAATGAAAAAGAAGCCCGCCACTTACTGCTCCTGAGTAGAGTACATAGGAGTGGCCAAAACGTTGTACAAGTCACTCCACGACATTCAACTCTCCCTTTCCGCTGCTCCCAATTTTCTTCCTTATTTTTTTTCCGTCCTCCGCTCCCAGACTCGAGGATCGTATGTAGTTTTCCCACTCATCTTAATTAATATATGTAGATTTATTAATGTGTAGTACCCGTATCCGCTTACAGAATATAATAGGTAGCAGGTGGCAGTGAGGTGATCTGTCAACTAGAAACCGTGTGACTGGCACCTCTGATAAGCTCAAGAATAATAATATGAAAATAAAACGAATTCGCCCAGCAGTCCACCGCCTCTCCCAAACCCCATGTCGCACTCAGGCTCCGAGCATTATCGGACACGTGATTCTTTACAATGCCCTTCCCTAGACATTTACCATAACATTTACCTTACAATTACCTCACAGTACCCTTACATTTCCTACGGTCAGACGAGGCAAACACAAGTCCGTGCTGACATAATACTACATAGCATACATTGTTTTGCGACGCGAAATTGTCTCTCTCGCCTCCAATAAGCTCGCCTAGGCCTTATGGACAGCTGTTGCCATCCAAGTTAGCCCAGACGTGCCCTTTGACCTCTGGTTGTGCGTGGGACGGCTGCATCAAACCCGGGTGTTGATGCGGCGAGGACAAAGTTGTTAAAGTAATACCGCTGCTCACCCGTGGGTATCGAGACGGTTCATCGGGATATCCGTGTGTGTGTGTGTGTGTGTGTGTGTGTGTGTGTGTGTGTGTGTGTGTGCTGATGTACAGATAGATGCATAGAAAATAACATAATATATAACATAAGAGAAATATATCATGATGATAAGGGGGTACTCGAGGAGTTTGTTGAAAGGAGCTGCCGTATCATCGCTAACCTTTCCTGTAGTCCTCGCGCCGCTAGAGTGGACGTAGTAATGCCAGCAGCGTGGCGGCCTTTGGCGTTTGTTTGGGATCCAAGTACTCAAAGAACAAGCGCAAGACTGTGGCAGAATCTGGTTTGGACTCCTTCCCAGTAAATAGGTGAGTGAATGTTTTACAAGGATGAAATTTAACTAAGCACAGGTGTTTTGTCTGCCTAACTGTCCCTGTCATTTATACCTATTGTGTGGCTCACTCGTATCGTTGTCACTCTTTTGATTTGTATGCATTTCCTATATTTTCTCATTTCGTCGTCTCATATAATTCATAACATTATTTTTTATATGATTAGGTAATCGCTGAAGTTATCGATGATAGTGATTATTTATTAACTGGCAAGTACTCGTACCTCAGGAATCTGTACCTTCTCCCCAGCGTGGCTTCTCATACAATCGTCATAATACAAGGGAAAGGGATGAAAAACGAGCTACACTCGTCATCTTCAGGATAGTTCGGTAATTAGTCACGTGGTGGCTGCCGTGATGGAAGGGAAAGGGAAACACGGCGGGTAACTTTTCAGAGATTTCAACTCCACAAAGAAATTATCGAAAAACCAAAGTTTGCAATAATGCTAGAATCGATGACGGGAAAAAAAGTTAAAGAATTCCTTTTGTCATTTTTTCATCTTTTCGTTTGCAAAAGAGTTGTAATTACCCGGGAGAAATTGTGAATTACGTAGACCTGTGGATACTAAATGGACTTGTTGGAATGGGTTGGGTAACTTATTCCTGGTAAGATAAAGGTGAGGTCCCGCACGAGCATATACAAAAGGGTGAATCGCGCCACCCGCGTGTGGAGTAGGATACCTATTCCTTTATCGCCAGTATTCTCCTCAGTCATGGTTAACCTTGTAGTCACTGTAGGCCCTGGGCTGGCCAGGTATGAATGAGATCGTTACTTGGTCACCAGCCGGGTAGACATTTGCGCCCCTTTACGTTACGCATGGAGTATGCATCTCACGTGTGGAGGGGCTCCACTCACACAGCTCTCTTGGACAGAGTGGAGTCTAACGGCCATAGTGTTAGTCTTCCCAATTCCCTTTCCGTCCCCATCCCCATAAGCGGGACTGGGGTATGGACAAGCCGTCCCGTCACCTTCCCATCCCCGGGACAGATATGAGGCACCAATCCGCACGTCATAATAATGTTGGCAGCACTTTCAAATCAATAATTACAGAAAACGAGATAAATAATGCATTTTTTACACAACATTGTATTCATATACATTATATCTCATAAAACAAAACAATAGCGTTGTTGATCTACAAGTAAATAACAAGTAACGCGGGTAAGTTAATTTATGAGACAGGTTGGTATCCATGACTCGTCACACACCTGGACAGCCACACCGGGGTTGCCAGGTCGTGTCATTTATGGCATTTTTGTCTTAAATCAAGGTGGTGGCCAAGAAATACCCTTTTTTATGGTATATGTTAAGTATTCCCATAATAATGCCATATTTAGTTATCAATCTGCCGTCTTTTGCCATTCTTGGGGACAATTATAAATGAATTTTCAGGAATAACTTTACGTTTACGATCAAATGGAAACACCACAGACTTTACAAACTAAAAAATATATATCAACTTTAGCGAAGTTTGCGACATAATATCAGTCATACAAATATTCTGATACTTTTCAATATATGCCCTTCTAAAATAACAAATAGAACACTATTTACTCGTGAAATATACGAAGGAAAAGCCGAAGATGTCCTGGGGCGGTATACACAAACGTTCTTAGCATCGCTAAGTGCACTTAACGGCAAAGAATCGTTAAGTTTTCTACTTAAAATGGCGCCGAGCCGCTTAGCGCTGGAGCTGGAGCACTTAGCGGGCGGAAAATTTAAGGCGGGGAAGGGGCTCCCTTAGCACCGTTAAAAATGCATAAGTATTGCAACATGGTGGATTACAGCGGGAGGAAAGGCATCACCTCCTAATGTATCTGCCTCGTCTAGACGAATTGGAGGCGTGTAATGATTTGAAACTCATCCTGAAATATCTGTGGACTGTGCTGACCGTGCTGAGATGAGTGGTTCGGCGAGGCGGACCTTGGAAACACCTACATGGCCATCACGACTGAAGTGGTGTTCGCCGACAGGTAAAATGCAGGTGCAACCTTCACAGACTGACAGAGATTGAGTGATAACAGACACTGGAGACCCTCCAAGCGATGGCTGGTGACCGCCTGCCACCATCCACAGGCTGTCACACAAGGAGCCCTGGGAGTAACCTTGCTGGAAGCCCCGCGGGCCGCAGTGTGTGGCTGGCGTTATACAGCCCCCAGCCATCGCCTGGAGGGCATCCAGTGTCTGTTATCACTCACCTTAGGTAGTCTGTGAAGGTCCAGTCATCACTGGTGCACGTGTATCTTACCTGTGATCAACACCGGCAGCCACAGACTCCTGCCCAAGGAACGAACACAGGTGAGCCAATATTTTACCTCGCCAGACTTATCGTTTACAATATTCAACTCTTTAAACCTAACGCACCTGTTAATCTTGTGACTGACTTCAACAAACGTCTCCCACCAACCTTACCAAACCCTAAACAATACCTATTTGGGTCACTAGTGTCTGTTATTTAATTTTTACTTGACTAACCTCCCAGCGGCGATAAACCAAACCTAATCATATTAACCTAACCTGGGTAAATTTATCATTGACATATAGTTATTTCAACTTAATCTGTTATTTAAGATAGCCAGTTTTAACCAAATCAACAATTATTTAGAAAAGTTGATATTTTTAACCTAACTTAAATGTCAGAAGTGTCCTAACAAAATTACCTTCCTTTGCTTATTTTTAGTAACCAAACCAAATCAATTTGATGTACCGGTAGCTCTTAAACCGAACTTGCTCTAGTACTCAAGCTTGCATCACTTATGACTTTTTTCCTTTAATCCTAAATCAACTTGTTTAGAAACCTTGCTCTGACATACCTAACTTAATATAAGTTCACCTCTCCTAACTCAGATAAATTTCCAATTTGTGTTACTGACTATTTTTTAAACAAACATTTTGATTTTGGATGTAAATTTTTTACCAAACTAACTATCATTCAGAATGTTGCCTTATTTTAACTTCACAAAAAATTATAAACGTCACCTAACCTCATTGATCCTACTTAACGAACGGTAGCTATCCTTCCTGTAAAATACCTCCCAGGAATCCCTGGGTGTTGCAAAATGATACTAATACCCATGCTAGCTAGCATTGTAGTATTGTTTAATTTGTTTTGGTCATGTTTTTTTTTTCACATTTAAAATTAATTAGTTCACAGTCTATTATGGCTTTTGTTATTTGCAGCTTCCTTTCTTATGAAGATCTAAAAGTGAATTTTATGATTATTCTTAGTCTTACTCCCAAATAGCTATTAAAGTCAATCAACAATGCTAAAATCTTTATGAACAAAAAAAATTGCAAATTGGTCCATGAGTCAAGAGTTTTGACTTCTGGACAAGTATAGATATAGATATAGGGCAGGTACCAAAGCATTTCTAATTGTAATGTATCTATTTGCAGTGATCGTGATGACATTGACAACAACGAGCAAGTCCTCCTAGACCTAGAGTGACCTCAAGCTGGTATTCGCCACATAACATTATTGTTTAATCATTTAGTTTTTATCATCCAGCATCAAGCAATCATTCCCATGCAAGAATATAATGCACAATATAAGCAACTTCAATTGCTAGAAAATAAGACAATGTTGCCAGCCCATATAGTGTGCACTGTGCAGTAAATAACTCATGTAGATAATGCCTGTTATTCTATCACATACTTATGTCGATGCAATGTCTTTTAGTTCTTGCTTCGGGTATATTAATTACTAATCCATTCTTATTTCTCCGACGGCCATTTCCTGTGTCGATACGTCAATCAGTTCAGTACTTTTATTTTCTTAGCTTGTGTTTTGCAATTCTTTGCCAACTAAATCACTGGACACATCTTAATAAATATCACAGATTTAATTATCATATATCAGTCCCATAAGTTTATTTCAGATGCTCTTAAAACAACATCTGTCCATTCATAGTCCAACTTAACCTGGTAGCAGCAACAGGCCAAATTTGTGGCTTTACCGTGTACCAGCGACGGGCCACATTTTTGCCATGATATAAACCCCCAAAAATAGATGATGCATAAACTGATCACAAATGTGTTGATATATATTATGAAATGGTTTGCGTGAGTGATGATTTTTTCTCATTTTTCTCGCTCGGAGGGGCCTTTAAGAAACATGATCCCTGCAGCTACCAGGTTAACCTCTTTTAGTATAGTACACTAATCAAGAAAACATCCCAATTAATATATATATATATATATATATATATATATATATATATATATATATATATATATATATATATATATATATATATATATATATATACATATATATTATGTTGTTTATTTGAACTTGTACTCATATTTCAGGGCCAAACATGATGTGGAAGAAGAAATCAGTTGTCTCCATCAGTCTGGTTTGTGCCATGGCAGCTTTCTCCAGCTGTCCGGCAGAGGTCCAGTCCATGCCATGGAGAAATTCAGCCCCCAACAATGAGATGGCATGCCAGAGATGGATCCGCAGCTTCTCCTCCAATCAATCAATCCTTGCAATGCCCTTTCTCTTTTCTCCTTCTGTACCACCATGCTTACACATAACTGATCCAAGGTACTGAAACTCATTACCCTCCTCCATTTCTTCACCATTCAAAATTATTTGGCATTCTTTTTCACATTCAATGCCCACTCTATATGGGCATACAAACTCTACAACCTCCCTTCTACTCCGCTCACAAATCATCACTTTACTTTTGTTGACATTTACTTTCAACTTTATCCTTTTACATACACTATCAAAACACTGACCAAATTTTGTAAGTCACTTTCATTTTCTGCAATGAGCACCGTGTCATCAGCAAATAAGATTGAATTCATCACCCACTTCCTTCCCTCCCTCAGCATACATTTTTACTTCAATTTCCCCAACTTTGCCCTTCATTTCTCATAACACCATCCATATAAATATTGAACAACCACGATGACATGACACACCCCTGCCTTAGCCCACTTTCATCTCAAAATGTTCACTTGTTTCTCCAGTAATTTTGACACATGCAGATGCATCCTCATAGAAAGACTTTATTGCATAAAGCAGTTTTCCTCCCACACCATATATCTTTAAGACGTCCCACAATGCCAGCCAATCGACTCTGTCATAAACTTTCTTTAGAATAACTAGATCCATGAAGGCAGCATAGTATTTTTTCCTTTTGCTAATATTTTTTCTAATAAAACACCATACTGAAGGAAAATATCTGATCCACACATCCTCTTCCCTTCCTGAAGTCTCCTTGTTCTTCACTGACTTTCTCTTCTGTAAGTCTTTGCGCAGTCTCAATTAGGACTTTTCCATATACCTTTCCAGGTAGCCTACACTCAGCAGACTTATACCCCTACAACTCCCACCTCCCCTCTCCTGCCCTTCCCCTTGTAAACTGGGACCATGATGGCTTTTGTCAAGTCTGCTGGGACCTCCCCCCCCCCCTTCCCAGGCCACTTCGCATATCTTGACCATTCATATAGTAACTTCATCTCCACACTTCAACATTTCTGCTCTGATTCCTCTCAATTCATTCATCATCATCATCTCATCGACGCCTGCTCTTAGGAGCTCCCACCAGGGGATGGCCACGGCAGAAGTTTCCATCTTTCTCTATCCGGACACTCCCTCCTTGCCTGCTCAAAGTTTCTCAAGGATCTCTCATCCTTCTCCCTAACGTACTCCTGCACCCTATCTCTCCATTTCACTGGAGGTTGTCCTCTAACATTCCCTCCCTCAATCTCACATACGCCCTTCTGCTGGTCATCTTACTCTCCTCCATTCGCTCCATGTGGCCAAACCACTTTAAAGTCACTTATTCCCTTCACCCCCGCGACACATTCCAAAACGCTCATACACACTTTATTACTTATTCCATCCATTCTACTCACACCACAAGCACTCCTCAAATAACTCATTTCCACTGCCTGCACTCTAGACCTCTGACTTTCATTCCAGGCCCATGTTTCACTTGCATATGTGAGGGTTGGTACTATTATTGTATTTTCAACTGATAACTGATCCAAGGTACTTAAACTCATTGACCTCCTCCATTTCTTCACCATTCAGAATTATTTTGCATTCTTTTTCACATTCAGTTCCCACTCTATATGGGCATACAAAATCTACAACTTCACTTCTACTCCCCTCACAAACCATCACTTTACTTTTGTTGACATTTACTTTCAGCTTTCTCCTTTTACAGACGCTATGAAAATCACTGACCAAGTTTTGTAAGTCACTTTCATTTTCTGCAATGAGCACTGTGTCATCAGTAAACAGGATTGAATTCAGCACCCACTGCCTTCCCTCAGCGTACATTTTTACTCCAACTTTGCCCTTTATTTCTCTCATGACACCATCCATATAAATATTGAACAACCATGGTGACATGACACGCCCCTGCCTTAATCCCACCTTTATCTCAAAATGTTCACTTGTTTCTCCACCAATTTTGACACATGCAGATGCATCCTCATAGAAAGACTTTATTGCACTAAGCAGTTTTCCTCCCACACCATAAATCTTTAAAACATCCCACAATGCAATCCAATCGAATCTGTCGTAAACTTTTTCAAAGTCCATGAAGGCAGCGTATAGTTTCTTTCCTTTTGCTATTATTTTTTCTCCTACCATCCTGAAGGAAAATATTTGATTGATTCCATCAGTTCCTGATGCTTTTCCATTTTTTAATCTTTTTAATGCCTGATTTACTTCTTCATATGTTATACTTCTTTCTTTATATACTCCTCCTCTACCTCCGCTCAAAACTGTTGCTGTAACAGCTGCTGGACGTCCATCATCAAAATTCATTAAGTTTTTGAAATATTCTCTCCATGTCTCTTTCACAGCTTCCCCGTCTTTGAACATCTTTCCATTCTCACCCATAACTTCATTAATTTTCCTTGGGGAGATATTATTGGGGTGATGCTTTTCTTTCGTTTTTTACTTCTTTCCAATATGATTTCCTGTTCCCTTTATATTTTTCACTTAGTCTTTTCCAAAGTCTTCACCAACTCTCTTCTTACTTTCTTTTATTGCTTGTTTTAATTTCATTTTGCATTCTCTATATTTCTTTTTCCTTTCCCTTTTTACTTGCCCAACCACATTTCTTTCTCAGTTTTCTTAAAAAAGTTCCCTTTTCTCTTTTACTATCCTCCTTATCTCTTCTGTCCACCATGAATTTCCTTTTCTTTTTCCATCTCTCACCACTTTCATCCCTACCACTTTTTTGTTGTAGTTAACACTACTTCTTTAAATGTTCTAAAAACTTTTTCAGTATCTGTACTATCTTTCACACTTTCCCATTTTTCACTTAAGGCATCTGCCATTTCACGTTATACTCATCTTTTATTTCTTTTTTCCTGTAACTTTTCTATCTTCAGTATTTCCTTTTTTACTTCACCTTTCTTTTCAAACACCCACTTTTGCAAGATGGTCAGAGCCATCGAACATCCCGCTTACTACCTTCGCGTCACAGATATCCTTTCTCAGTCTTCCATCTACTGCCACATAATCAATCAATCCTTTCTGCTCATAATAATTCCCCGTCCTCCATGTGTATATGTGGATATAGGCAAAAGTAATAAAGCCCCACACATCAGAAGTTGTATTGCTTTGCCTAGGTTATGCAGATGATGTAGTATTAGTGGAAGGATTTTGCCTGATCCTAAATGACTTTGGTATGGAATGGAAACTTATCTTTAAACATAATAATGGAAATTCACACCAGCAGTAGGACAGCGGGTGCTGGGAAACAATATCTTAGAGGTAATAGAAACACATGGTTATTTAGCATTTGAGATAAGCAAGGAGGCCATAGGAGAAAGCACAAAGAAAACTGAATGAAGCCAAGGTAGGGAAAATGACGGGTGTTAGCATCAGTGGTAGAGAAGGGAAATTAGCCAGTTTGAATATGGATGTTGCCTTTGGATGGGGAAAGTAGTAACCCCACAGCTATCTTGTATGGGTCAGCAAAACTAACACTTAAGATGTCGGGAGATTAGAAATCATTCAAGACCAGTTGGCATGATAGTGTTCACATGCTCTCAGGGGAAATGGGGTGAAGCTTCTGAGAAAGGTTAACAAAGGGGAAGCTGAGTTTCAAAGAGAGGAAATGAGTGAACACCGGTGGGCCAAATTAATATAACACTGGAAATTCAAGACAATCCCCTTTGGAGAAAGGAAATATACAGAGAGGGAAAGCATATGATGACACTGGAGCAGAGTGAAACAATGTGAATGGGAGACCTGTCAAAGATAGTTGAGAAAAGTGGCCTCTGTGAATGGAGAAGTACCTATACCTATCTATAGTACATCAGATAGGTGTAGAAGCTCGGGAAACATTAGAACATTTTATAATAGTACTAGTGATTGTGTGCCTTGACCCACTGAGGTAAAGATATACCAGAGTAACCTGACTGAAAGTTGATATTTATCAAAATAAATAAACAAGAAAGTCACTGAACACACGAGTCTGAAATTATGGTAACCATCTCACGTGAGGCTAATGCATCATGTGTTGTATGTTGGTCTCTGAATACAGTACAGTGACAAACAGCTTGAATATTGAAGAAACTTCAAACTATTGAGGAGTGTGAATTAACGCATCTTAGCACATTGCATTTTGGCGGTAGAGGGGTCAGGTTAGGTTGGTCATAGGCTAGGTATAGTTAGGTTTGGTCAGGTCTGGTTAGATTTAGTTTGTTTTTGACTTGTTTACTTTTATTATTTGGTAATTCCGTGTGATACGCTTCGCGCTACGCCTTTGTTGTCACCGGCGGCTGAGGAGACGACGTCAGGGCAGTAATATACATATTTTACCAAAACACATAAAAGAATAGTGGAGGTACACCGGAAACATGAAAAGATGCACCTATATAACGATCATAGGCAATAAAGACCACAAGAGGAAGAAGAAGAAGGCTCGTTTATGTCGATCATTTACTCCACTGTTGTGTCTATTGTTTCCAAACAAGCTTTTGTGTACAGATAGATACATGTTGAATGCATTATAGCTATTTCATCTTTGCATAATATGCACTGTGGTAGCCATATACAATGCTTTTGCAAGTGATCGTTTTGCTAGGTGATGTACTTCATACCGGTATTTTGCTCAAAAAATACTTAGCTTAGAGTCCGCTAAGGGGAATTCTAAGTAATACTTAAGGGCCTATGCTTAGCTAAAAGTTGTTAAGTGCAAGGCTTAGTATTATTCTTAGAATAGTTGTGTATACGGCCCCTGGCGGTATACACAAACGTTCTTAGCATCGCTAAGTGCACTTAACGGCAAAGAATCGTTAAGTTTTCTACTTAAAATGGCGCCGGGCCGCTTAGCGCTGAAGCTGGAGCACTTAGCGGGCGGAAAATTTAAGGCGGGGAAGGGGCTCCCATAGCACCGTTAAAAATGCCTAAGTATTGCAACATGGTGGATTACAGCGAGAGGAAAGGCATCACCCAAAAATATATCGGCCTCGTCTAGACGAATTGGAGGCGTGTAATGATTTGAAACTCATCCTGAAATATCTGTGGACTGTGCTGACCGTGCTGAGATGAGTGGTTCGGCGAGGCGGACCTTGGAAACACCTACATGGCCATCACGACTGAAGTGGTGTTCGCCGACAGGTAAAATGCAGGTGCAACCTTCACAGGCTGACAGAGATTGAGTGATAACAGACACTGGAGACCCTCCAAGCGATGGCTGGTGACCGCCTGCCACCATCCACAGGCTGTCACACAAGGAGCCCTGGGAGTAACCTTGCTGGAAGCCCCGCGGGCCGCAGTGTGTGGCTGGCGTTATACAGCCCCCAGCCATCGCCTGGAGGGCATCCAGTGTCTGTTATCACTCACCTTAGGTAGTCTGTGAAGGTCCAGTCATCACTGGTGCACGTGTATCTTACCTGTGATCAACACCGGCAGCCACAGACTCCTGCCCAAGGAACGAACACAGGTGAGCCAATATTTTACCTCGCCAGACTTATCCTTTACAATATTCAACTCTTTAAACCTAACACACCTGTTAATCTCGTGACTGACTTCAACAAACGTTTCCCACCAATCTTACCAAACCCTAAACAATACCTATTTGGGTCACTAGTGTCTGTTATTTAATTTTTACCTGACTAACCTCCCAGCGGCGATAAACCAAACCTAATCATATTAACCTAACCTGTGTAAATTTATCATTGACATATAGTTATTTCAACTTAATCTGCTATTTAAGATAGCCAGTTTTAACCAAATCAACAATTATTTAGAAAAGTTGATATTTTTAACCTAACTTAAATGTCAGAAGTGTCCTAACAAAATTACCTTCCTTTGCTTATTTTTAGTAACCAAACCAAATCAATTTGACGTACCGGTAGCTCTTAAACCGAACTTGCTCTAGTACTCAAGCTTGCATCACTTATGACTTTTTTCCTTTAATCCTAAATCAACTTGTTTAGAAACCTTGCTCTGACATACCTAACTTAATATAAGTTCACCTCTCCTAACTCAGATAAATTTCCGATTTGTGTTACTGACTATTTTTTAAACAAACATTATGATTTTGGACGTAAATTTTTACCAAACTAACTATCATTCAGAATGTTGCCTTATTTTAACTTAACAAAAAATTATAAACGTCACCTAACCTCATTGATCCTACTTGACGATCGGTAGCTATCCTTTCTGTAAAATACCTCCCAGGAATCCCTGGGTGTTGCAAAATGATACTAATACCCATGCTAGCTAGCATTTGTACTATTGTTTAATTTGTTTTGGTCATATTTTTTCTCACATTTGAAATTAATTAGTTCACAGTATATTGTGGCTTTTGTTATTTGCAGCTTCCTTTCTAATGAAGATCTAAAAGTGAATTTTATGATTATTCTTAGTCTTACTCCCAAATAGCTATTAAAGTCAATCAACAATGCTAAAATCTTTTTGAACCAAAAAAATTGCAAATTGGTCCATGAGTCAAGAGTTTTGACTTCTGGACAAGTATAGATATAGATATAGGGCAGGTACCAAAGCATTTCTAATTGTAATGTATCTATTTGCAGTGATCGTGATGACATTGACAACAACGAGCATTCCTCCTAGACCTAGAGTGACCTCAAGCTGGTATTCGCCACATAACATTATTGTTTAATCATTTAGTTTTTGTCATCCAGCATCAAGCAATCATTCCCATGCAAGAATATAATGCACAATATAAGCAACTTCAATTGCTAGAAAATAAGACAATGTTGCCAGCCCATATAGTGTGCACTGTGCAGTAAATAACTCATGTAGATAATGCCTGTTATTTTATCACATACTTATGTCGATGCAATGTCTTTTAGTTCTTGCTTCGGGTATATTAATTACTAATCCATTCTTATTTCTCCGACGGCCATTTCCTGTGTCGATACGTCAATCAGTTCAGTACTTTTATTTTCTTAGCTTGTGTTTTGCAATTCTTTGCCAATTAAATCACTGGACACATCTTAATAAATATCACAGATTTAATTATCATATATCAGTCCCATAAGTTTATTTCAGATGCTCTTAAAACAACATCTGTCCATTCATAGTCCAACTTAACCTGGTAGCAGCAACAGGCCAAATTTGTGGCTTTACCGTGTACCAGCGATGGGCCACATTTTTGCCATGATATAAACCCCCAAAAATAGATGATGCATAAACTGATCACAAATGTGTTGATATATATTATGAAATGGTTTTGGAGTGATGATTTTTCTCATTTTTCTGCTCGGACATGATTTAGTATAGTACACTAATCAAGAAAAATATATATATATATATATATATATATATATATATATATATATATATATATATATATATATATATATATATTATTTGCAGCTTCCTTTCTTATGAAGATCTAAAGTGAATTTTATGATTATTCTTAGTCTTACTCCCAAATAGCTATTAAAGTCAATCAACAATGCTAAATCTTTTGAACAAAAAAATTGCAAATTGGTCCATGAGTCAAGAGTTTTGACTTCTGGACAAATAGATATAGATATAGGGCAGGTACCAAAGCATTTCTAATTGTAATGTATCTATTTGCAGTGATCGTGATGACATTGACAACAACGAGCAAGTCCTCCTAGACCTAGAGTGACCTCAAGCTGGTATTCGCCACATAACATTATTGTTTAATCATTTAGTTTTTGTCATCCAGCATCAAGCATTCCCATGCAAGAATATAATGCACAATATAAGCAACTTCAATTGCTAGAAAATAAGACAATGTTGCCAGCCCATATAGTGTGCACTGTGCAGTAAATAACTCATGTAGATAATGCCTGTTATTCTATCACATACTTATGTCGATGCAATGTCTTTTAGTTCTTGCTTCGGCTATATTAATTACTAATCCATTCTTATTTCTCCGACGGCCATTTCCTGTGTCGATACGTCAATCAGTTCAGTACTTTTATTTTCTTAGCTTGTGTTTTGCAATTCTTTGCCAATTAAATCACTGGACACATCTTAATAAATATCACAGATTTAATTATCATATATCAGTCCCATAAGTTTATTTCAGATGCTCTTAAAACAACATCTGTCCATTCATAGTCCAACTTAACCTGGTAGCAGCAACAGGCCAAATTTGTGGCTTTACCGTGTACCAGTGAAGGGCCACATTTTTGTCATGATATAAACCCCCAAAAATAGATGATGCATAAACTGATCACAAATGTGTTGATATATATTATGAAATGGTTTGCGTGAGTGATGATTTTTTCTCATTTTTCTCGCTCAGACGGGCCTTTAAGAAACATGATCCATGCAGCTACCAGGTTAACCTCTTTTAGTATAGAACACTAATCAAGAAAAACATCCCAATTAATATATATATATATATATATATATATATATATATATATATATATATATATATATATATATATATATATATATATTATGTTGTTTATTTGAACTTGTACTCATATTTCAGGGCCAAACATGATGTGGAAGAAGAAATCAGTTGTCTCCATCAGTCAGGGTTTGTGCCATGGCAGCTTTCTCCAGCTGTCGGCAGAGGTCCAGTCCATGCCATGGAGAAATTCAGCCCCCAACAATGAGATGGCATGCCAGAGATGGATCCGCAGCTTCTCCTCCAATCAATCAATCCTTGCAATGCCCTTTCTCTTTTCTCTCCTTCTGTACCACCATGCTTACACATAACTGATCCAAGGTACTGAAACTCATTACCCTCCTCCATTTCTTCACCATTCAAAATTATTTGGCATTCTTTTTCACATTCAATGCCCACTCTATATGGGCATACAAACTCTACAACCTCCCTTCTACTCCGCTCACAAACCATCACTTTACTTTTGTTGACATTTACTTTCAACTTTCTCCTTTTACATACACTATCAAAAACACTGACCTAATTTTGTAAGTCACTTTCATTTTCTGCATTGAGCACCGTGTCATCAGCAAATAAGATTGAATTCATCACCTCCCTCGGCATACATTTTTACTTCAGTTTCCCCAACTTTGCCCTTCATTTCTCATAACACCATCCATATAAATATTGAACAACCACGATGACATGACACACCCCTGCCTTAGCCCACTTTCATCTCAAAATGTTCACTTGTTTCTCCAGTAATTTTGACACATGCAGATGCATCCTCATAGAAAGACTTTATTGCATAAAGCAGTTTTCCTCCCACACCATATATCTTTAAGACGTCCCACAATGCCAGCCAATCGACTCTGTCATAAACTTTCTTTAGAATAACTAGATCCATGAAGGCAGCATAGTATTTTTTCCTTTTGCTAATATTTTTTCTAATAAACACCATCCTGAAGGAAAATATCTGATCCACACATCCTCTTCCCTTCCTGAAGTCTCCTTGTTCTTCACTGACTTTCTCTTCTGTAAGTCTTTGCGCAGTCTCAATTAGGACTTTTCCATATACCTTTCCAGGTAGCCTACACTCAGCAGACTTATACCCCTACAACTCCCACCTCCCCTCTCCTGCCCTTCCCCTTGTAAACTGGAAACATGATGGCTTTTGTCAAGTCTGCTGGGACCTCCCCCCCCCCCCCCCTTCCCAGGCCACTTCGCATATCTTGACCATTCATATAGTAACTTCATCTCCACACTTCAACATTTCTGCTGTGATTCCTCTCAATTCATTCATCATCATCATCTCATCGACGCCTGCTCTTAGGAGCTCCCACCAGGGGATGGCCACGGCAGAAGTTTCCATCTTTCTCTATCCGGACACTCCCTCCTTGCCTGCTCAAAGTTTCTCTCAAGGATCTCTCATCCTTCTCCCTAACGTACTCCTGCACCCTATCTCTCCATTTCACTGGAGGTCGTCCTCTAACATTCCCTCCCTCAATCTCACATACGCCCTTCTGCTGGTCATCTTACTCTCCTCCATTTGCTCCATGTGGCCAAACCACTTTAAAGTCACTTATTCCCTTCATCCCCGTGACACATTCCAAAACGCTCATACATACTTTCATTACTTATTCCATCCATTCTACTCACACCACAAGCACTCCTCAAATAACTCATTTCCACTGCCTGCACTCTAGACCTCTGACTTTCATTCCAGGCCCATGTTTCACTTTCATATGTGAGGGTTGGTACTATTATTGTATTTTCAACTGATAACTGATCCAAGGTACTTAAACTCATTGACCTCCTCCATTTCTTCACCATTCAGAATTATTTTGCATTCTTTTTCACATTCAATTCCCACTCTATATGGGCATACAAAATCTACAACTTCACTTCTACTCCCCTCACAAACCATCACTTTACTTTTGTTGACATTCACTTTCAGCTTTCTCCTTTTACAGACGCTATGAAAATCACTGACCAAGTTTTGTAAGTCACTTTCATTTTCTGCAATGAGCACCGTGTCATCAGTAAACAGGATTGAATTCAGCACCCACTGCCTTCCCTCAGCGTACATTTTTACTCCAACTTTGCCCTTTATTTCTCTCATGACACCATCCATATAAATATTGAACAACCATGGTGACATGACACGCCCCTGCCTTAATCCCACCTTTATCTCAAAATGTTCACTTGTTTCTCCACCAATTTTGACACATGCAGATGCATCCTCATAGAAAGACTTTATTGCACTAAGCAGTTTTCCTCCCACACCATAAATCTTTAAAACATCCCACAATGCAATCCAATCGAATCTGTCGTAAACTTTTTCAAAGTCCATGAAGGCAGCGTATAGTTTCTTTCCTTTTGCTATTATTATTTCTCCTACCATCCTGAAGGAAAATATTTGATTGATTCCATCAGTTCCTGATGCTTTTCCATTTTTTAATCTTTTTAATGCCTGATTTACTTCTTCATATGTTATACTTCTTTCTTTATATACTCCTCCTCTACCTCCGCTCAAAACTGTTGCTGTAACGGCTGCTGGACGTCCATCATCAAAATTCATTAAGTTTTTGAAATATTCTCTCCATGTCTCTTTCACAGCTTCCCCGTCTTTGAACATCTTTCCATTCTCACCCAAAACTTCATTAATTTTCCTTAGGGAGATATTATTGGGGTGATGCTTTTCTTTCGTTTTTTACTTCTTTCCAATATGGTTTCCTGTTCCCTTTATATTTTTCACTTAGTCTTTTCCAAAGTATTCACCAACTCTCTTCTTACTTTCTTTTATTGCTTGTTTTAATTTCATTTTGCATTCTCTATATTTCTTTTTCCTTTCCCTTTTTACTTGCTCAACCACATTTCTTTCTTAAGTTTTCTTAAAAAAGTTCCCTTTTCTCTTTTACTATCCTCCTTATCTCTTCTGTCCACCATGAATTTCCTTTTCTTTTTCCATCTCTCACCACTTTCATCCCTACCACTTTTTTGTTGTAGTTAACACTACTTCTTTAAATGTTCTAAAAACTTTTTCAGTATCTGTACTATCTTTCACACTTTCCCATTTTTCACTTAAGGCATCTACCATTTCACGTTATACTCATCTTTTATTTCTTTTTTCCTGTAACTTTTCTATCTTCAGTATTTCATTTTTTACTTCACCTTTCTTTTCAAACACCCACTTTTGCAAGATGGTCAGAGCCATCGAACATCCCGCTTACTACCTTCGCGTCACAGATATCCTTTCTCAGTCTTCCATCTGCTGCCACATAATCAATCAATCCTTTCTGCTCATAATCATTCCCCCTCCTCCATGTGTATATGTGGATATAGGCAAAGTAATAAAGCCCACACATCAGAAGTTGTATTGCTTTGCCTGGGTTATGCAGATGATGTAGTATTAGTGGAAGGATTTTGCCTGATCCTAAATGACTTTGGTATGGAATGGAAACTTATCTTTAAACATAATAATGGAAATTCACACCAGCAGTAGGACAGCGGGTGCTGGGAAACAATATCTTAGAGGTAATAGAAACACATGGTTATTTAGCATTTGAGATAAGCAAGGAGGCCATAGGAGAAAGCACAAAGAAAACTGAATGAAGCCAAGGTAAGGAAAATGACGGGTGTTAACATCAGTGGTAGAGAAGGGAAATTAGCCAGTATGAATATGGAAGTTGCTTTTGGATGGAGAAAGTAGTAACCCCACAGCTATCTTGTATGGGTCAGCAAAACTAACACTTAAGATGTCGGGAGATTAGAAATCATTCAAGACCAGTTGGCATGATAGTGTTCACATGCTCTCAGGGGAAATGGGGTGAAGCTTCTGAGAAAGGTTAACAAAGGGGAAGCTGAGTTTCAAAGAGAGGAAATGAGTGAACACCAGTGGGCCAAATTAATATAACACTGGAAATTCAAGACAATCCCCTTTGGAGAAAGGAAATATACAGAGAGGGAAAGCATATGATGACACTGGAGCAGAGTGAAACAATGTGAATGGGAGACCTGTCAAAGATAGTTGAGAAAAGTGGCCTCTGTGAATGGAGAAGTACCTATACCTATCTATAGTACATCAGATAGGTGTAGAAGCTCGGGAAACATTAGAACATTTTATAATAGTACTAGTGATTGTGTGCCTTGACCCACTGAGGTAAAGATATACCAGAGTAACCTGACTGAAAGTTGATATATATCAAAATAAATAAACAAGAAAGTCACTGAACACACGAGTCTGAAATTATGGTAGCCATCTCACGTGAGGCTAATGCATTATGTGTTGTATGTTGGTCTCTGAATACAGTACAGTGACAAACAGCTTGAATATTGAAGAAACTTCAAACTATTGAGGAGTGTGAATTAACGCATCTTAGCACATTGCATTTTGGCGGTAGAGGGGTCAGGTTAGGTTGGTCATAGGCTAGGTATAGTTAGGTTTGGTCAGGTCTGGTTAGATTTAGTTTGTTTTTGACTTGTTTACTTTTATTATTTGGTAATTCCGTGTGATACGCTTCGCGCTACGCCTTTGTTGTCACCGGCGGCTGAGGAGACGACGTCAGGGCAGTAATATACATATTTTACCAAAACACATAAAAGAATAGTGGAGGTACACCGGAAACATGAAAAGATGCACCTATATAACGATCATAGGCAATAAAGACCACAAGAGGAAGAAGAAGAAGGCTCGTTTATGTCGATCATTTACTCCACTGTTGTGTCTATTGTTTCCAAACAAGCTTTTGTGTACAGATAGATAACATGTTGAATGCATTATAGCTATTTCATCTTTGCATAATATGCACTGTGGTAGCCATATACAATGCTTTTGCAAGTGATCGTTTTGCTAGGCGATGTACTTCATACCGGTATTTTGCTCAAAAAATACTTAGCTTAGAGTCCGCTAAGGGGAATTCTAAGTAATACTTAAGGGCCTATGCTTAGCTAAAAGTTGTTAAGTGCAAGGCTTAGTATTATTCTTAGAATAGTTGTGTATACGGCCCCAGGCCCCAAGGGGCGCCACCCCTTACTCCTTTCGTTACAATACGTTAGGACATAGAAATTAAGGGAAAATTAAGTTTAGAATTAACATACAAAAAGACACCCTCAGAAAGGCAGAGGAAGGATAGATTAATGTACCAAGCTGAAAGGCGAGAAGGAAAAGTGTTGGAACCTTGAGGTGGTCACGTCAGGGGAAAGGTCATGAGTTAACCGCTCGGCCTGACGAGATTCATTCGGGACTTAACTTTCCACGGCACAGGTGAGGGCGCGAGACAGCTGAAGGCCGGTGTCCAGGGGTTAGGCCAGGCGAGTGGCGCGCCATCTTGAAGCCGCCCCCATTGGGAGTCGGGAATGGACCCAGACGCCAGTGGTGAACAAGGGTCATGCCCTCAGTCATGAGTGCCTGAACTGAGCCCAGGTAAGGGCGAGCCAGTCCAATCCCTGCCGCCCCCGAGATCAGCAGGCTGGTGATGGGAGTAGAAACGGCTCCGAAACCCCCCATTTAGGCACGGCACAACAGCATATAGTGTAGCTCTCAGGCCTCCACCAAGCCAAGGAAATTGTGTAAAACGGGTAAGGGGCATCCGCTTGGTGGACGAGGGGCAAACAGTGACCTCACCCCCCCTTTAGCTGTAACAGTCTGATCTTTCTCTCATACTTACCCTTCTCTTCCTATTTTTGTCCTGAGTGTGTCATGAGTGTTTTTATTTGTGTATGCACGCCGATGCGGGAAGTTGAAATCGGATTGTCTAGTCAATCGGGCGGTAGCCCTGTGATATATACCTACATATGGTCATCTCTCGTGTGTAGCATTTATCGATAAGAAGGTTAGGAATTAGAAGAAAGATTTACAATTTTGTATTAACCAAAACATGCTACCCTTCCATCGGGAGTGAGGATTAAACCAATAAATTGTATTCTGTCTATGTCCTGTATTAATGCATACAGCCTTCCTAGCCTAAGGTGCAGTCTCGCAATCTCCCCCACCACGACCTCCGAAGGTAACCAAGACCCCACAATACCAAACTTGGGACTGAGGATACCATCTACCTCAAGGAACAACCCATAGTAAGCTGGGGAGCGACGGACACTATCTACCAGGTGGGACAGTTGTTAGTCAAGTGTTGCCAGGCCTGCCCTTGGCAGGGAGAGTCTGGGGACTAAACAGTTAGTTTAGTTCCGCCCCACCTGGTTCATAGAACTGCCGTTCCTCACTTACAGGCTTTGGGGGTTGTGTCATATTACAACCTCCTGGTGGCAGCTTACAGAGAGGGAACAGCAGGGATTCGAACCCAGCCGTACACTCTATGTGAGGTTGAGGAATCTTAGCGTCACTGTTCTTCCTCTTCCTCCCCTTTTTTATATTTTTTCAACCTGTGATGGCCAGGGGTCGAACTCGGGGCTGTTATAATACCATAACAGGGCTTGAAAACTTAGTAGACTGATAGTGCCCTCCCCTTGACACGAGTGTGTGTGTGTGTGTGTGTGTGTGTGTGTGTGTGTGTGTGTGTGTGTGTGTGTGTGTGTGTGTGTGTGTCATCACCATCATTTCATCGACGCCTGCTCCTAGGAGCTCCCACCAGGGGATGGCCACGGCAGAAGAGCTTCCAACTTTCTTTATCCAGACACTCCCTCCTTGCCTGCTCAAAGTTTATCAAAGATCTTTCCCCCTTCTCCCCAACGTACTCTTGCACCCTATCCCTCCATTTCACTGGAGGTCGTCCTCTAGCATTCCCTCCATCTATCTCACTCACATACACCCTTCTGGTCATCTTACTCTCCTCCATTCGCTCCATGTGGCCAAACCACTTTAAAGTCTGTCGCTTCACTTCTTCCACCACTCCACACTTCCCTTCACCCCTGTGACACATTCCAAAACGCTCGTACACACTTTCATTACTCATTCCATCCATTCTACTCACACCACAAGCACTCCTCAAATAACTCATTTCCACTGCCTGCACTCTAGACCTCTGACTTTCATTCCAGGCCCACGTTTCACTTGCATATGTGAGGGTTGGTACTATTATTGTATTTCTCAAATCCCTCTTTACCTCCATGCTCACACTTCTGCCATTCATGATTCGTCCCAAAGACCCTACCACCCTTCTTCCTTGCAATGCCCTTTCTCTTATCTCTCCCTCCATACCACCATGCTTACACATAACTGATCCAAGGTACTTAAACTCATTGACCTCCTCCATTTCTTCACCTTTCAAATTATTTTGCATTCTTTTTCACATTCAATTACCACTCTACATGGGCATACAAAATCTACAACCTCACTTCTACTTCGTTCACAAACCATCACTTTACTTTTGTTGACATTTACTTTCAGCTTTCTCCTGTTACAGACACTATCAAAAACACTGACCAAATTTTGTAGGTCACTTTCATTTTCTGCAATGAGCACCGTGTCATCAGCAAACAGTACTGAATTCAGTACCCACTTCCTTCCCTCATCGAACAGTCTTACTCCAACTTTTCCAACTTTGCCCTTAATTCCTCTAATAACACCATCCATATAAATATTGAATAACCAAGGTGAAATGACGCACCCTTGTCTTAAGCCCACTTTTATCTCAAAATGTTCACTTGTTTCTCCAGTAATTTTGACACATGCAGATGCATCCTCATAGAAAGATTTTATTGCACTAAGCAGTTTTCCTCCCACACCATAAATCTTTAAAACATCCCACAATGCAATCCAATCGACTCTGTCATAAGCTTTTTCCAAATCCATGAAGGCAGCGTATAGTTTCTTTCCTTTTGCTATTATTTTTTCTACTACCATCCTGAAGGCAAATATCTGATCCACATCCCCTTCCTGAAGCCTCCTTGCTCTTCACTGATTTTCTCTTCTGTAAGTCTTTGCACCCTCTCTATTACGACTTTTCCATATACCTTTCCGGGTATACTCAGGAGACTTATTCCTCTATAGCTCCCACATTCCCCTCTCCTGCCCTTTCCCTTGTAAACTGGGACAATGATGGCTTTCGTCCAGTCTGCTGGCACCCCCTCTCCCATGCTACTTCACATATCTTGACCATCCATTTAACAACTACATCTCCTCCACACTTCAACATTTCTGCTGTGATTCCATCAATTCCTGCTGCCTTTCCATTTTTTAATCTTTTTATTGCCTGATTTACTTCTTCATATGTTATGCTTCTTTCTTTATATACTCCTCCTCTACCTCTACTCAAAACTGCTGCTGTTACAGCTGCTGGACGTCCATCATCAAAATTCATTAAGTTTTTGAAATATGTGTGTATATGTGTGAATGAGTATGTGTGCGTGAATGTGTGCATGTCTATTTGCGTGTGTGTGCGTGCGTGTGTGTGTGCGTGTACATGTGTGTGTGTATTTCTATGATTAGTGTGTCTGTATGAGTGGTGTGCATGTGTGTGTGTGTGGGGGGGGGGGGGGGGGGTATGTGTGTGTATGTGTGAGTGAGTATGTGTGCGTGTCTATTTGCGTGTGTGTGTGCGTGTTTGAGTGTGTGTATTTATGTGTGTGTATTTCTATGATTGGTGTGTCTATATGAGTGGTTTGTGTGTGTGTGTGTGTGTGTGTGTGTGTGTGTGTAAGTGGTTATGTGTGTGTGTGTGTGTGTGTGTGTGTGTGTGTGTGTGTTGAGTGCGAGCGCGGAAAAGCCCGCGGTCGACGACGCAATAATGTGAACGTTTATAGCCTATTATTACGTATATATATATTTTTTTTTAATAAAGAACAAGATCTCGGCTGTCAGGGATTTATTTTTTAAGTTAAAAGGCATAACAATCTCCCTTACTAAGTGCAGTATATTTTTAAATGTATCATAGTTTGATAAATAACTTAGAATTGCTCTTGACTAAATTTGACCGGAACTAAAAGCTCGTGTCAAAATGTAGCGACAGCCTAAAGAAAAAATCTTTATTAAGCGTTAGCGACGGGCACTTTTGATAAATATCTATCTTAAAATTATGGAGAGTGCACCTGTGACCACCAATCACCACAACAGTAAGATTTCGATAGGATGTAATAATTTACATGTCGCGTGGAGGGGTTGCCAGATGTCGCTTTCTGAACGAAACTTACTGGACAGTGTGACACTACTCTCTATAGCCGACTGTACCAAGGTCTTGTGGAATAATAAAAAAAAAATAATGTGATCCACGAGGTGACAATCTCTCTCTCTCTCTCTCTCTCTCTCTCAGACGCTTTCGGCTCTCACAACAAACACTTCCAAAGGCCACAAGGAAGAAGGAGAGTTGCGTGCTCATGTTAGTTTTCCTTCACATTCATGGTGCTTAAGCCTGCTCACACTATCACACCACAAGGAAGATCTCTTTCTATCTTCTATCGATATTTTCACGCTGACTGCTCTTCTGAACTTGCTAACTGCATGCCTCCCCCCCTCCCGCGGCCCCGCTGCACGCGACTTTCTACTCATGCTCATCCCTATACTGTCCAAACCCTTTATGCAAGAGTTCAACAGCATCTTCACTCTTTCATCCCTCACGCTGGTAAACTCTGGAACAATCTTCCTTCATCTGTATTTCCTCCTGCCTACGAATAGGCGCACCTGACATTACCAAATGTGGGGTACAAACTTGGCGGAGGGACTGTTTTTTGGGCGCCATTAAAGGTAATGGCTAAAGAGTAGCTTAGCCGGATATTTGTTTTCATTTATTAATGATCCACGAGCCATCCTAGAGGTAAATCAAAGTATGTGCTTATCTTTGTATTCATTCATACACACACTGGTAACATTTCTGTGGAGTCTGATTCACTTATTAGAGTGAAATTCTATTGTGATAAACAGTCACAAATTCGTGTCACTAGTAAAAATGAAACTAGTAATTAAAGTTTTGGCACCATGAAACATACACAAATAGATAAATATGAAAGCTCACGAAGTCACAATAAGTGACACCACCTGCTCTACGTAGTAAAAGTATACTATTTTGGTATCTGACACCCGCAATATGGCAGGCTGCTGCTGCCTCGGCCACAGATTATTGCCAGATTGTCGTACTCAGCCGATTATTTTCCCGACTTCCTGCCCCAAAACTGTCTTTTGGGCTCCAAAAACGAAACTAATTTATAGTTATCGTCAAAAGAGTAAGATTCTGATGTTTCTTGGCAATAGTTAGGCGTCAAGCACCGTTAAATACTATGCTCTGAGTACGATAATCTGGCAACGGTGGCTATACGTATTTTCATATTATTGTTCTGTTGTTTATTGAATATTGTGTTAAAAAAAAAGAATACGCATAATTTTAGCTAGTTTTTGGTTATAAGGATTCTTTACGAAATACAAATATAACATTACCTTCTTTAGCTTATTAAACGTCCTGAGTCCTGGATCGGCTATGGTATTGTCAGGTGCGCTTATTGAACTCTTTCAAGAGAAGGGTATCAGGACACCTCTCCTCCCGAAATTGACCTCTCTTTCGGCCACCTCCTTTGATTATTTTTTTAGGAGCAGCGAGCAGCGGGCTTTTTTTTATTATTGTTTACTTTTTTGTGTGCCCTTGAGAAAAAAATAATAATAAATCGGGTTCTCAGGTTTCTTTACTTCACTTTCATGGTGCGTCCGGCACCCAGACCAGGATATAGTAAGTTTGGAACTGGAGTCACAGGCCTGAAGGGGCCTCTTCCAGAAGTCATCTGTGAGTATCTGTGAGTATCTGTGAGTAAACTATCACTGGGCCCACAAAACTACCCATCAAAATACAAACACAACCTCCACGAAATCCTTATCATGTATTTCTTCTTTACATTCATGGTGCAGAAGCCTCGTCAAACAATCACTGGGCTCACTAAACTGCCCAAGGGAATTGCCACAACCCCACGAAAGCCTTATCATGTTATTTTTTTCCCATTCATGGTGCGGAAGCCTTGCCAAACTATCACCGGGCTCACAAAACTACCCACAGAAATACTAACACAACCTCCAAGAAAGCCTGATAATGTTGTCAAACTATCACCGGGCTCACAAAACTACCCACATAAATACTAACACAACCTCCAAGAAAGCCTGATAATGTTGTCAAACTATCACCGGGCTCACAAAACTACCCACATAAATACTAACACAACCTCCAAGAAAGCCTGATAATGTTGTCAAACTATCACCGGGCTCACAAAACTACCCACAGAAATACTAACACAACCTCCAAGAAAGCCTGATAATGTTGTCAAATTATCACCGGGCTCACAAAACTACCCACAGAAATACTAACACAAACTCAACCACGAAAGCCTTATACAATGGGAGTTTGTTTCCGCGTAAAGTCTAGAAATGTTTTGATAATGTCTTTTGCCAGTCCTTCCCCGGCACGTTGGTCTTTATCTGCGTCTGTGTGTGTGTGTGTGTGTGTGTGTGTGTGTGTGTGTGTGTGTGTGTGTGTGTGTGTGTGTGTGTGTTGAACGTAATTAAATCAGGTTTCTGACACATTAAGGACGTATTTATTTGCTTGACTTAATATTCTTACATTTTTCAATCAAAACGTTTATATTCTGGTAAGTTTAAGATTATATGCTCAGAGACACATAAGAAAGAAACACACACACACACACACACACACACACACACACACACACACACAGTTCAAGGGCATCGCAAGCATACAATTTTATCACATCTGGAAATAACAAGACCATAGTAATGAAAAGACGCATGAAAGGAGTCAGAAACAACACCAATAAAGTTCACCTCTGAATTTTCCGCGGGACACGCCACGTCGGAGACACACGCAGAGCCGCTCGCCCGAGGCACTTTCATCGCTCCCAAAGATAACTAGACCAAAGAAGTAAAAGTCGCCAAAGAGTCAGATATTGCACTCAAATTAAATATGTATCTGCACTGTATTTGTTTTTTTTTACAGCACAGAGCAACTCGAGGGCAACAAAAAGATGTAAAAAATAAACCCGATAACTGTTGCTCTCATATAGCGATAAGTATAGAGTGGCCAAAAGAGAGGTCAATTTCGGATGGCGATGTGTCTTGATACACTCTTTTTGGCAGTAGAGAAATGACATGGACATATAAGACAGAAACAGCCGCTCAAATGTTCCCGAAGCTTTTCCTACGCACTTGAATACACCCATCAAAATGTAAGCGAAGGCAAATATATCAAATTATTGTTTTAAAGACATATTTAACCGGAAAGTGACGAAATGAAAGGAACAGAAACGACTCGAGAAAATGCAATAGGAGGAGAAAAACTAGTTTTAATAGCAAAGGTAAGCGTCTCACCCCACTGAACCGCATTATAACGTATAAGCCCACTACTTCTCAGTATGGAACAAAAGGCACGTCCCATATCTCATAAAGTATTAGACTTGTCTGGATGAAATTTGGTAGGCGTCATCTTTGTCAAGTGGCCATCTACCCCTGAGAAAATGGTTGTTGTAGCTGCAGTATCTCAGACGTATGAGACTGATATGTTTCAGGCCTTTAGCGGTAATATTTTACCTTATCTCTGGGGATCATCGGAACATAAGTTTATCATGTGGGTTTTTGTTTTACAAGAGGTAGGCTACTTCCCCACACTCCACCTAATTATTTAGAAGCTTCCTGTAGCATAGTCAGCTGCAGAAGCTTTCTTTACACGCCCCGATGGTATTTCATGCGCCTCGGCAATGCGTTTGCCGTTGCTGTCTCTCAAGTCTCTATAATAATTTTCAAGGGTAAAATATTTATCTCCAACAAAGCTCTGGATGTCATAATAAGCACTCCTTGTCATGGACTTGGTGGTGATGGTGGTTGCTGCCATAGAGTACAAATTATATCCACCACCTGTTTGCAAAGAATTGGCAAGTTTGACATTATTTTCAGAAAAATTGCCATCCCTGACTGTCTTCGAAGAGCAGTAGAACACTTCATTGTGGCATATTTTGCACTTTACAGGCAATCAAATGTCTGTCTGCTGCCTTGAATATGATGCTATGATGGATATGATATGATGGCTAACCCAGCTGGGCATGCTACACTGTCAGCCTCAAACGCTCCTGCAGTACACATTTATCAATAATGCAATTTTCTGCACTTACAACAGATGTTTTGTCACTGCAGTCCTGATGTAACAGCTCAATTCGTCTAGCCAGGGTGCTGGTGGGGGCTGGCTGGGTGGCGGGTGGCTTGCCCACCTCACCAGATTCTCACTGTGGCAGTCTTCCGTTCCTCTTTCTTTCTCTTCCTGGCCTCTCTAACCTCTGCTAACCTTTCAGGTCTCTCCTTGAGTGCTTCAGACTTACGTGGCACATCGAAAAATGGTGTAAAACACATCAGATTACGAGCCCGAGTTCTCCCCAACACGTAAACAAACAATACTCTTTTTCTTCGTTCTTCCCAAGAAAAGTCTACGTTTTCTGAGAACAAGCCCGACAGAGCATGCTGTCATGAAAAGGTGGACTAAATCAAACTAAAGGAAGTCTAAAAGACGATCGAAAAATCATTAAAAACCCATGATATTTCAATCTCTTGCTTCTTAGCGTTAAAGTTAAAGGACTAGCACGTGCTCGTGACCCTTTAACAGTAGATTTTAAACAACTTTTCATGAGCAGGATAGCCTTTTTTTTAGGCCTTTAACTTGAAAATCGCAAAAAAAATGAAAAATTATTTTTTCAAAGATAATGCCTTGAGACGCTCACCTTAATAAATAGCACAAAAACTGTGCTAGAGCGGCGTCGCATGACCCTCCAACACACCCGCAACAATTTATATTATGCAACTAGGGGTCTTAAATGGAAAATGTTGAAAAGTAAAGATGGCGCCATTATAAACACTTGCCTGCGCCACAACGGGCTGGGGCCGACCATTACCGGCCAAGACGTAAAAAAAAAAAAAAACTGAAGTGCCATGTTGTAGGGTTCATCAGGGCTAACAAATGTTATTATACAATGTCATGTCTACAATGCATGGGTAAGCCAGGAAAACAACTTGAAAGAACAGCAACAAGATGGAAAATCTGTTGGTCGGCGTCTGCAACGCCGATAACAAGATGTAATGACACCAATAATATGACAATAACGACAATGAAATATGACTGAACAACACAAAGGACGGACATGCGCCTCTAACTAACCTTCAAATATTCTTCATCGCAAAGACATTCAGCAGCAGAAAAAAGTCAGATATATCGACAAGTGACCTGACGCCTGACCTCTTCTTGAAGTGAAATGCAAGAAGCGGGAAACAACTTAGCGATACAATGTTTCGCTGCGGCACATTCCCTCTCCTCGTAGTAACAAAACACAGGAGCATCAGGAGGAAAAGCAATATTGCCAAGACCTGTTCTCTTAACTTATCCAAACAAATAAGCACAAAAAAGTAGCAGCGACACAAACTTTACAGGAGTAAATTTTCTCCTCGCAACATGTTGAAAAGTAAAGTGAACATACAAAAAATCATCAGTAACGACTTTCCAATTTTCCTGCAACACTTTATCGTTGTAGTAAAATGAAACCAAAGATATTACATTACTAGCAAATAACTTCTGAGAAATTCTATTCCGAAGCAAATAACACAAGTAAAAAATAAATGGAAAAAATATCACCACACATTTTCCAACAGTTAATCGCGGTAAACAAAACAAAACAAAACAAAACAAAAATTACCAGCAAAAATAATCTTCGCAATAACACACACCAACTGCCATGAAAGAACACGGCAACAATGCGTCACACTCAGCACGCACTGCCTCGCCTCACGTTCGATTCCGCGCGCGTCGGGAGTCTGGGCGAGGCGCGCATTGTACTACCACGTGTTGCTAACGAGTGTGCGAGGTAACGACCGAGATTACGACCAACTCACTGCCTGGCCTTGAGAGAGAGAGAGAGAGAGAGAGAGAGAGAGAGAGAGAGAGAGAGAGAGAGAGAGTGTGTGTGTGTGTGTGTGTGTGTGTGTGTAATTCACCTCTTGGTCTGCTGCGGGTCTCTCTCGAGACAGCCAGCCGTTCCCCTACGGAAGAGGACAGAGCTCGTACTACCGATCTTTGGGTAGGACTGAGACCACTCACACACAACACACCGCGACAACGAGGTCACAACTCCTTGCCTGACGTCGCGTACCTACTCACTGCTAGGTGAACAGGGGCTACACGTGAAAGAAAGTAAACCCAACTTATTTTCACCCGGCCGGGGAATCAAACCCCGGTCCTTCTGGTTGTGTGTGTTGGGGGGGTCATAACTTTTGCTTTAAGACCTCCTGTATCTTCTCTCTCTCTCTCTCTCTCTCTCTCTCTCTCTCTCTCTCAAAATCTTGATTCACTGGCCTCAACGTTATTCAATGTTCCGATCGGCAACTGTATAGTCCTTCGGCTTCCTCTCTGAACACGAGTTTTATTTTAACATCTTCGATTAACTTTTCTTGTGGTGTGTCTATATCAGTTTTTCTATCGCTCTTTTTAGGGTGCAGCTTTCGACACACGGCATCTATTCAATCTTTGCTATTTTGTGACTGCATTTTCATCTGACTCCAAGAGAGAGAGAGAGAGAGAGAGAGAGAGAGAGAGAGAGAGAGAGAGAGAGAGAGAGAGAGAGAGAGAGAGAGAGAGAGAGAGAGAGAGAGAGAGAGAGAGAGAGAGAGAGAGAGAGCAACAAAGACCCTAGCGACGCGTGCAGTAGCTCCACGCGAGATACTGCAACGTTTGACGATTACCGAGTCGAGATATGGAAACAATAAAACTTTAAGAACAATAGAGCTTACGTTTGTTTACACACCTTCAAAGGTTACTGCAGGGAAAACAACAACAACAATAACAACACCCACACACACACACACACACACACACACACAAACACACACACACACACACACTCGCACGCACGCACGCACGCACGCACGCAGTGTTTTTTTCCACTTGCGTCTTCCCTCTCCTCCTCCAAGAACTTTTTTTCTTTATTTCCTTTTCTGCTTCTTTTCCTTTTTTCTCCGTAATATTTCTTCTTGTTTAAATTCTCTTAATTTTCCTTTCTTGTCGTTTATTTTGTCTTTTCTCATTACTTTTTTAGTTCTTTTCTCATTACTTTTCTAGGTCTTTTCTCATTAGTTTTTCATGTATTTTCTAATTACTTTTTGGGGTCTTTTCCCATTGCTTTTTTAGGTCTTTTCTCATTACTTTTTTAGGTCTTTTCCCATTACTTTTTTAGGTCTTTTCTCATTATTTTTTTAGGTCTTTTCCCATTACTTTTTTAGGTCTTTTCCCATTACTTTTTTAGGTCATTTCTCATTACTTTTTTATGTATTTTCTAATTACTTTTTGGGGTCTTTTCCCATTACTTTTTTATGTATTTTCTAATTACTTTTTTAGGTCTTTTCCCATTACTTTTTTAGGTCTTTTCTCACTACTTTTTTAGGTTTTCCCATTACTTTCTTAGGTCTTTTCTCATTACTTTTTTTTATGTATTTTCTAATTACTTTTTGGGGTCTTTTCCCATTACTTTTTTAGGTCTTTTACCATTACTTTTTTAGGTCTTTTCTCATTACTTTTCTATGTATTTTCCAATTACTTTTTGGGGTCTTTTCCCATTACTTTTTTAGGTTTTTTCCCATTACTTTTTTAGGTCTTTTCTCATTACTTTTTTAGGTCTTATCCCATAACTTTTTTAGCTCTTTTCCCATTACTTTTTTAGGTCTTTTCCCATTTCTTTTTTAGGTCTTTTCCCATTACTTTTTTAGGTCTTTTCCCATTACTTTTTTAGGTTATTTCTCATTACTTTTTTATGTATTTTCTAATTACTTTTTGGGGTCTTTTCCCATTACTTTTTTAGGTCTTTTCTCATTACTTTTTTTAGGTCTTTTCCCATTACTTTTTTAGGTCTTTTCCCATTACCTTTTTAGGTCTTTTCCCATTACTTTTTTAGGTCTTTTCCCATTACTTTTCTAGGTCTTTTCCCATTACTTTTTTAGGTCTTTTCTCATTACTTTTTTAAGTATTTTCTAATTACTTTTTTAGGTCTTTTCCCATTATTTTTTTAGGTCTTTTCCCATTACTTTTTTAGGTCTTTTCTCATTACTTTTTTAGGTCTTTTCCCATTACTTTTTTGTCTTTTCCCATTACTTTTTTAGGTCTTTTCCCATTCCTTTTTTTGTCTTTTCCCATTCCTTTCTTAGGTCTTTTCTCATTACTTTTTTAGGTCTTTTCCCATTCCTTTTTTCGGTCTTTTCCCATTACCTTTTTTAGGTCTTTTCCCATTACTTTTTTAGGTCTTTTCCCATTCCTTTTTTAGGTCTTTTCCCATTACTTTTTTAGGTCTTTTCCCATTACTTTTTTAGGTCTTTTCCACTACTTTTTTAGGTCTTTTCCCATTACTTTTTTAGTTTTTTTCCATTACTTTTTTAGGTCTTTTCCCATTACTTTTTAGGTCTTTTCCATAACTTTTTAAGATCTTTTCCCATTACTTTTTTAGGTCTTTTTCCATTACTTTTTTAGGTCTTTTCCCATTACTTTTTAAGGTCTTTTCTCATTACTTTTTTAGGTCTTTTCCCATAACTTTTTTAGGTCTTTTCCCATTACTTTTTTAGGTCTTTTCCCATTTCTTTTTTAGGTCTTTTCCCATTACTTTTTTAGGTCTTTTCCCATTACTTTTTTAGGTTATTTCTCATTACTTTTTTATGTATTTTCTAATTACTTTTTGGGGTCTTTTCCCATTACTTTTTTAGGTCTTTTCCCATTACTTTTTTAGGTCTTTTCCCATTACTTTTCTAGGTCTTTTCCCATTACTTTTTTAGACCTTTTCTCAATACTTTTTTATGTAATTTCTAATTACTTTTTTAGGTCTTTTCCCATTATTTTTTTAGGTCTTTTCCCACTACTTACTTAGGTCTTTTCTCATTACTTTTTTAGGTCTTTTCCCATTACTTTTTTGTCTTTTCCCATTACTTTTTTAGGTCTTTTCCCATTACTTTTTTTGTCTTTTCCCATTCCTTTCTTAGGTCTTTTCTCATTACTTTTTTAGGTCTTTTCTCAGTCCTTTTTTAGGTCTTTTCCCATTAATTTTTTAGGTCTTTTCCATTACTTTTTTAGGTCTTTTCCCATTACTTTTTTTAGGTCTTTTCCATTACTTTTTTAGGTCTTTTCCCATTACTTTTTTAGTTTTTTTCCATTACTTTTTTAGGTCTTTTCCCATTACTTTTCAGGTCTTTTCCATAACTTTTTAAGATCTTTTCCCATTACTTATTTAGGTCTTTTTCCATTACTTTTTTAGGTCTTTTCCCATTACTTTTTTAGGTCTTTTCCCATTACTTTTTTAGATCTTTTCTTATTACTTTTTTAGGTCTTTTCCCATTACTTTTTTAGGTCTTTTCCCATTACTTTTTTAGGTCTTTTCTCATTTTTTTTTAGGTCTTTTCCCATTACTTTTTTAGGTCTTTTCCCATTACTTTTTTTAGGTCTTTTCCCATTACTTTTTTAGGTCTTTTCTCATTATTTTTTTAGGTCTTTTCCCATTACTTTTTTAGGTCTTTTCCCATTACTTTTTCAGATCTTTTCCCATTACTTTTTTGGGGTCTTTTCCATTACTTTTTTAGGTCTTTTCCCATTACTTTTTTAGATCTTTTCTCATTACTTTTTTAGGTCTTTTCCCATTACTTTTTTAGGTCTTTTCCCATTACTTTTTTAGATCTTTTCCCATTACTTTTTTAGGTCTTTTCCCATTATTTTTGGGGGTCTTTTCCATTACTTTTTTGGGTCTTTTCTCATTATTTTTTTAGGTCTTTTCTCATTACTTTTTTAGGTCTTTTCCCATTACTTTTTTAGGTCTTTTCCCATTAATTTTTAATGTCTTTTCCCATTACTTTTTTAGGTCTTTTCCCATTACTTTTTTAGGTCTTTTCCCATTACTTTTTTAGGTCTTTTCCCATTACTTTTTTAGGTCTTTTCCCATTACTTTTTTAGGTCTTTTCCCATTACTTTTTTAGGTCTTTTCCCATTAATTTTTTAGGTCTTTTCCCATTAATTTTTTAGGTCTTTTCCCATTACTTTTTTAGGTCTTTTCCCATTGCTTTTTTAGGTATTTTCCCATTACTTTTTTAGGTCTTATCCCATTACTTTTTTAGGTCTTTTCCCATTAATTTTTTAGGTCTTTTCCCATTACTTTTTTAGGTCTTTTCCATTACTTTTTTAGGTCTTTTCCCATTACTTTTTTAGGTCTTTTCCCATTTCCATTTCCTCTCAAACCTTTCCTCCTCCTTTTCTTCCTCTCCTCCTCCTCTTCTTCCTCCTTCTCCTCCACCTCCTCCTTCTCCTCCACCTCCTCCTAATCCTCCTCCTTTTTCTCCTCTTCCACCTCTTCCTCCCTCTATGCCTCCCTCCCTCTTGTCCCTATCCCAAGAGGAAAGTGGGGAGGAAGGGGGAGGGTGGAGGTGGTGGTAGAAATGATGGAATGAGAGAGAGAGAGAGAGAGAGAGAGAGAGAGAGAGAGAGAGAGAGAGAGAGAGAGAGAGAGAGAGAGAGAGAGAAAAATTTTGAGCTCAGACTTTTTAACAAAGTATGGAGCACAACTGAACATAAAATACAATGTATTTTATTCATTGGCTAACAATTTGAATTATCTAAATATGTTACAAAGAGACTTGCGGAATAATGCCGCTATATATTGCATGGTATGTCTATTATTTTGGAACAGTTGCGCAAACTTGTATTATTTCTGCAGTAGCCAGCAGGAACATACCGAGGCCTCAGGTGGGTAACGTCTTGATCATTGCACTCAAACATGACAGGGTACTCGTCTCCTATACTATTGTTACTACATTCACCACAAAGTCCTTCCTCTCTATAGGGGCTCTGGTATACCTGCCCGTTGCAATGGGTAATCTGTGGTTATTAGTTCAAAATTTCAAAGACTTATTCTATACGGCTTTGGTAACTTTATTAAGTAGCTTTGAAAAGAGAAACTGTCCTTATAAGTCACATAAGTACTGCATGATGATTTACTGTTTAAAGTTGAATGCCACTCCGAGATTTAAGCATTTTTGTAAAGCATTTACGTACGGTGTCAAGCATAAATGGAACTACCTCATGAGGACAGTTCCTGATGTTGCTCCGTTACTAAAACCTCTGGAAGATGCTATAAGAAACACCTTCATATCGGCGATAGCAAATGGGAGATGTCCCAGTGACCAGGAGAGAAGATTGCTGGAGTTGCCGCCAAGAATGAGTGGGCTTGGCATCACCAACCCGCAAAATCTGGCTGAGTCTGAATTCGGGAGCTCAATCCGAATCACAGACTCCTTGACCGGATATATTACCAATCAAAATGAAAGGGGAAAAGACAACCCTCAAGATATTAGGTCACTAAGGAATGAAATCTCCATAAACAGAGAAGGAAAACAGAGAGACACTCTGAGTGACCTAATGAGAGAACTCCCTGGGGACACAAGGAGAAGGACAGATATTGCACAGGAAGTGGGCGCTTCAAACTGGCTAACCACACTACCTATCAGGGCAAAAGGCTTCAACTTAAACAAAAAAGAATTTACTGATGCCCTTGCCCTCAGGTATGGCTGGCCAGTGGATGGGCTCCCAAACATGTGTAACTGTGGCTCACCCTTCAACCAAAAGCATGCCATGACATGCAAGAGAGGAGGTTTCGTCTCCATGAGACATGATGAAGTAAGAGACGTAACAGCTCAGATGCTGAAAGAAGTCTGCCACGACGTGACTGTGGAACCCATGCTGCTCCCTCTGCAAGGCGAACACCTCGCCAGAAGCACCGCTAATGTTTCGAACGAAGCACGAGTGGATGTTAGCGCCAGAGGGTTTTGGACTCGTGGACAAAGGGCATATTTTGACATAAGGATCTTTGATCCCATGGCCCATTGCCACAGAGACCTGACCCTTGATGCAGCCCACAGAAGAAACGAACAAGAGAAGAACAGAGCATATGAAGAAAGAATACAGAATGTGGACCAGGGCTCCATCACCCCGGTATAGTATTCACGACGGCAGGAGGGATGGGACCAAGGGCGCAGAGCTTCTACGCAAGACTCGCCGAAACACTGGCGGATAAGAAACAACAGCCAAGAAGCAGTGTGGTCGCCTGGATGAGATGCAGGCTGTCCTTCTCCCTCCCGAGGTCAGCCTTGGTCTGCCTGAGAGGAACCAGGTCACCTGCACCCAAAACCACCCGCATTGCTGACCTGGACTTTGAGGCGACGGTGGTTGATAGTCGTATCAACCACAAGCTCTGTTAGCTTAAAAATAAAATGTTTAGTAAAGTTTGTAATATTAAATATAGATGGTTGTCGGCCACAGTCATTGGCGGGGTGGGGCCAATGAATTGCTTTGTGAAAGGATATGAGAGAATATACCGCTCACAACGCAACTCTAATAGATGGAGGCCCGTTGAAAAAAAAAAAAAGTAGTAGTAGTAGTAGTAGTGCTGATTGTAGTGGAGGTAGTAGTAGCAGTAGTAGTAGTAGTAGTAGTAGTAGTAGTAGCAGTAGTGCTAATAGTAGCGGAGGTAGTAGTAGTGGTGGTATAGTCTTTCATTTCATCTGTTCACCAAAAAAGCAGGAATTTTGATAGATGTGGCACCTGCGCATTCCTACCTCGTAAATTCGTGAAAATCAATTGCTGTGATACATTAAAGCTGATTTTTCAATAGTATATTGGATTTTTTAGTAAAAATAATCCTCAGCCGTTTGCATCGTATAATAATCTAACATACAAGCACACGAAAAGACAAGCTTGTATCAAACAACAGTCACATCAGGCTCGAACGATCTATGATTTTTCAAATTAATATAATTACTCTCATTTTAGGTATATTACAAGATATCTGGCGTTGCAAGTGCAAATAATGGGTATTTTAATAATTTATTTGTCGTAAAAACCGATTGATGTTCGAGATAACACGAAATTGTAAATAACAGGCTAACTGTTGAGTAGGATGCCAGGCTATTTCGAATGTCATCCAAGTTATTTACACGCAACACATCAAAAGTCCTCATATAATGACACTAGCAGAGCCAGATGTCACTTTATGTACCTGAATGAGATGAAATATGGGTGTCTGAAAGGCTGAAAATCGTCCGAGTATGATCAGACTATACTGCTTGATGTACAAGCAGTTCTTTCGTGAGCTTCTGTGGTGTATTAATCATGCAAATCGGCATGTGTGCGGTGCATGTAAGAGGCAGGGCTTGAGGGTTTTTGTAAACACAAACATTCAAACATATCAATCTGAATATAAAGTTGATCTTCATGCAATCATGAACTAACAATGCGCAAGTGTCACACTGACGTTCGCGAGAGTATAGGCGGAATGAAACACTTTGTTTATACTATATTAGTAGTAATGGTAGTAGAAGTGGTAGTAGTAGTAGTAGTAGTAGTAGTAGTAGTAGTAGTAGTAGTAGTGGTAGTAGTAGTAGTAGTAGTAGTAGTAGTAGTAGTAGTAGTAGTAGTAGTAGTAGTGGTAGTAGTAGTAGTAGTAGTAGTAGTAGTAGTAGTAGTAGTAATAGTAGAAGTAGTAGTAGTGGTAGTAGTTGTAGTAGTAGTAGTGGTAGTAGTAGTAGTAGTAGTAGTAGTAGTAATAGTAGTAGTAGTAGTAGTAGTAGTAGTAGTAGTGGTAGTAGAAAGAATATAAGAAAGAAAGAAAAAGAGAAAAAGAAAGAATAAAAGAAGGAAGGAAAGAAATAAGAAAGAAAGAAAGAAAAACAAACAAACAAATAACGAAATGAACAAACAAACATAAGAAGAGGAGTGACAAAAATAAAGGAGAGAGAGAGAGAGAGAGAGAGAGAGAGAGAGAGAGAGAGAGAGAGAGAGAGAGAGAAAGTTAAGCCACTACGAAAATCTAAACACACGCACACACACACACACACACTCAGGCCTTAATACTTCAAGCAATCAAAGTCGAGCGCAAAAAATGGATGGCGATTAAGAGACAATCCAAACGCCATCAACTCTGCCAGCAAGCCACCGCTGAAAGGGAACTGCGGACCGCCGATAACACGAGAGGGGCGACACAAACACACACAGGTACAAGCGGCCAGACAGACGGACGGTTCACACATTACAGCTCCTGAGAGTACACACACGATACTACACACGACTATAAGGAGACTACGAGGGGCCAGACAGATGGACAGCCTACGCATGGCAGCGCCTGGGAGTGGGTTATTCAGCAACTTTTCTCCGCATCCATAAACATATCGTCACCCTCATAAAATAATCGCCTAAGTCATTTTTCAGCGATTTCCAGGTTTCTGTCTACATCAATTTTCCAGCATGTGACGCCCATTTTTGTATAGTTGCCTTCGACATTCAGGGTTTGAGTGTCCTTGAATTGGCCTCTTCATTTCCACCTAAACCTTAACCCAAATGAGATAATGACAGTTCTTTTCTGATTTCCTGTAAAGTATAAAATAATGACTTAGGCGATCTGTTTATGAAGGTGACGATATATAACCTCCTTTCAAAGCTTTTAGTGGTGTTTCCCTCAACTACTTATCAGTTCAGTTTGTTTCAGTTTGTCATACTCTAAGGATTAATTCTGCGCTCCTGTTGCTGAAGCTTCAAGAAATAAGATCCAAAACGCAATTTGCGCAGTTTCTTGCGGTAATACAGTGATTTCTGCGTCGAAGGTCAGGATACTTACGTGGTCCGACTGCTAACGCTTCAAAAATATGACCTGAGACTATTTGCTCAGTTTCTTGCAACAATACAGTGATTTCTGGGTCGAAGGTCAGGATAACTTATGTACTCCGATTGCTAAAGCTTCTAGCAATACAACCCAAGACTCTATTAGCGCAGTTTCCGGCGGTCATGCAGTGATTTCTGGGTCGAATTTCAGGATAACGTCGATGTTCCTGTTGTTAACGATTCTAGAAATACAAGTCTCCATTGAAGTTATTTCTGGGTCAAAGGTCTGAATAAATGCGCTTCGGTTACTAACGCTGTGAGAGTTACAAGCCAAGCCTCCCTTTATCCAGATAGCATCGTGGAGGTAATTTGAAGGTCCTCAGATCTATACAGCATAATCGAGGTGGCAGATACGAGTACAATTTGAAGTTAACTACTGCGCTTTGGTTACTAACGCTGCGAGAATTACAATATAAGCTTCCCTTCATCTAGCTAGCAATATAGGGGTAACCTGGAGGCCCCCTAGATCTGAACAGCACAAACGAAGTGAGGTTTAACTAGTGGCAGATGCATTTTACATCTTTGCTCTAACTGCTAACGCTTCCAGAACTTCAACCCAAGCCTCCCTACATCCAGATAGCAACGTGGAGGTAACCTGAGGCCCTTAGATCAGAACACGATAATCTAAGTGGGACGTGACCAGTGACAGATGCAATTTAAGGATAATTTCTGCGCTCTGCTTCCTTTCGCTTCAAAATATAAGACCCAAGACTCATTTTGAACGGTTTCTAGCGGTAATACATTGATTTCTGGGTCGAATGTCAGGATATCTTATGGACTCCGACTGCTAACGCTTCAAAAATATGACCAAAGACTATTTCCTCTGTTTTTTTGTGTGTGGTGATATAGCGATTTTTGATTCGAATGTCGGGATAACGTCTATGTTCTCTTGTTAACGATTCTAAAACAACAACCCAAGCCTCCCTTCATCCAGAAAGCAACGTGTAGGTAACGTGTAGGCTCTCAGATCTCTGCTAGGAGGGTCATTTGTATTGTCTCCCGTGAGCGCAGGGAACGAATGCAAACCTAATTATGTTCCTCCGCTAAGTTTGCATTTAATATCCCCGGCAGGCAGGCAGCCAGGACGCTGATTAATTTACATGTTTACGCCTGACTCCTGCCATTCACCCTTGATCTGCAGCCATTGATAAGTGACCTTAATGACAGGCTGAAGGCCGTAACGGAGAGGAAGAAGAAGAAGAAGAAGAGGCAGAAGAAGAACAGGAAGAAGAAGAAAAAGAAGAAGAAGAGGAAGAAGAAGAAGAGGCGGAAAAAGAAGAAAAAGAAAAAGAAGAGGAAGAAAAAGAGGAAGATGAGGAAGAAGAGAAGGAAGGAGAAGAAGAAGCAGAAAAAGAGGAAGAAGAAGAAGAAGAAGAAGAAGAGGAGGAAGAAGAGGAAAAAAAAGAAAAAGAAAAAGAAGTAGAAGAAGAAGAAGAAAAGAGAAGAAGAACAAGAAGCAGAATAAGATTGAGAAAAGGATATCAAGAACTCGTTTTCTTATAATCTTTTTTTTTTCTTACAGAAACGACTTTGAAACTTTAAACGGAGACACACACACACACACACACACACACACAAGTAGTTATAATATTGCCATACTGGCTTGTTTTGGCGGGGCAATGGGGCGTGGGGCGGGGCGGAAAAAACAGCCGTAGTGGCGGCTGTCATACCGGCTTGTTTTGGCGGGGCAAGGGAGCGTGGGGCGGGGCGGCAAAAACACGTGGGGCGGGGGGCGGAAGGACATCCGTAGTATCCTGCGCCATAGCGGCTTGTTTTGGCGGGGCAAGGGGACGTGGGGCGGGGCGGAAAAAACAGCCGTAGTGGCGGCTGTCATACCGGCTTGTTTTGGCGGGGCAAGGGAGCGTGGGGCGGGGCGGAAAAACAGCCGTAGTGGCGCCTGCCATACCGGCTTGATTTGGCGGGGCAAGGGAGCGTGGGGCGGAGGCGGAAAGACTTCCGTAGTATCCTATGTCATAGCGGCTTGTTTTGGCGGGGCAAGGGAGCGTGGGGCGGGACAGAGAGGGATCGGCAGTGACATGCTATGGGGAGGGAGCGAGGGATGTGCTATGGTGCGGTTGGTGGGAGGTGACGAGTCCGGGAGCGGCGAGACATGGGCTGCGCCATGCCTCGTTCTGTCTAAGAGGGAGCGTGTAGGGTGTAGGGTATGCGGTGACCGAACTGGTAGCGTACTGGGTTCACATTCGCCGCGTGGTGGACGACGCGGGTTCGAATCCCCAGGATACCACTCGGATTTTTCAGTCACCGTCGAGGGGTTTAAAACTATCCACATGGTGTTCTGAACACTATCCATCAAGCCGTCCAAGTGAATCAAGAACCAATGCAAGATGGTGCTACTATAAACACTCGCCTGCGCCAGAACGGGATGCAGCGACCATCTGTATCTTTTTATTTAGGGGAAGATGATGTATAAGTAACCGCACACATGTTAAACACAGAGTTTGAGGTTAAGCATATACGTTAAGTACACAAAAAACACAAAGTTATGTTAAGAAAAGGAGAGAGAAAAAGGAGAAAGGAGGAAGAAAGAGAAAAGGAGAAAGGGAAAAGAAAAGGAGAAAGAGAGGATAAAAGGAGAGAGAGAAAGAGAAGAGAAAGCGAGAGAGAGAAAAAGAGGAGAAAAGGAGAAGAAGAGAGGAGAAAAGGAGAGGAAGAGAGAGGAGAAAAAGAAAGGAAGAGAAGAAAAGGAGAGGGAGAAAGAGAAGAGAGAGAGAGAGAGAGAGAGAGAGAGAGAGAGAGAGAGAGAGAGAGAGAGAGAGAGAGAGAGAGAGAGAGAGAGAGAGAGAGAGAGAGAGAGATAGAGAGAGAGAGAGAGAGAGAGAGAGAGAGAGAGAGAGAGAGAGAGAGAGAGAGAGAGAGAGAGAGAGAGAGAGAGAGAGAGAGAGAGAGAGAAAAGACGAAGATGAAAAAGGACAAAGAGAAAGGAAGAAAGAGAAATTATATGAATGACGGGGAGTCACAGTTGAAAATATACTATGGAAGATGGCGATGATGGGAAAGTCGTTACGTGAAATTCGCTACACACCTGCTTCCGTCCTTCAATCCCCCCACCCCCCCCCCACCCCACCGCATCCCACCCTCCTCTAGCAGATGTGTTAGGTATCTCCCACTCTCCCGCGTTAGGCGAACAAAGCTGAGCCCTGGTGGGGAACGGCTTAACGTCACGGTGTTGACTCGTCTCTGTTGCGGGATGATGGTATATTTCTCGTGAGAATGAGAAGCAATGCTTTGTGTAAACAGTGTGGGAGACGAAAGTCGTTTAGTGGATCGTGTCGGTCGTGCGTCGACAGTGACCGCCGTGGAGATGACTCTTTGTTTAAACATTGTGGGAGACGTTTCACATCTCTCCTTCCGTCCATGAGTGTTCTTCACCACGAGTTAACAATGCAGAAAAACTCTGTGAAAGCTGTGGAACGGTATTCGGCGAGATACATCTGCATCCCCTCCCCCCTTTCCCGCGTTTTTCCGAGCGTCATGATAGAGAATTAAACTACCACCGCGATAGTCTTTATATAAGGAATAGTTAAAATTAGTGGGATTTTATGATTTTTATTGATATCTAGTGAGAGACTAACATGCCAAAATCTAGAGAGAGAGAGAGGAATTTATATAGAGAAAGAAAAAGAGGTGATTTACATAGATTTACATAGAAAATCAGACCACACAGACCCCATGGTCCAGACTTGGTGGTCTGTCCTTAAACCTAAGTGATTTTACATTAATCAGAAGACTCCAAAACGTTGCACTTCTACTCTAGTTGATATTAAGTTGAAGGAAGTGACGGTCGAGCTTATTTTTGAAGGAGTCAATCGTGTTACACTGGACCACTGATGGTGGGAGCTTATTCCATTCTCGCACTACAACGTTGGTGAAGAAAAATTTGGTGCAGTCTGAATTTACTTGTCTACATCTTAGTTTTACGCCATTGTTCCTCGTGCGCAAAGTGTCATCGATCATAAACAATGTTGATCTGTCTACATTCGTGAAACCATTAAGTATTTTAAAACATTCGATCAATTTTCCTCCAGGCGACGTTTCTCCAGAGAGAACATGGTAAGGGTAGAAAGCCTTTCTTCGTAGGATTTGTTGCGCAAGGAAGAGAGAGAGAGAGAGAGAGAGAGAGAGAGAGAGAGAGAGAGAGAGAGAGAGAGAGAGAGAGAGAGAGAGAGAGAGAGAGAGAGAGAGAGAGAGAGAGAGAGAGAGAGAGAGAGAGAGAGAGAGAGAGAGAGAGAGGAGAGAGAGATTAGAGAGAGAGCAATAGAAAATCAGACCACACAGACCCCATGGTCCAGACTTGGTGGTCTGTCCTTAAACCTAAGTGATTTTACATTAATCAGAAGACTCCAAAACGTTGCATTTCTACTCTAGTTGATATTAAGTTGAAGGAAGTGACGGTCGAGCTTATTTTTGAAGGAGTCAATCGTGTTACACTGGACCACTGATGGTGGAAGCTTATTCGATTCTCGCACTACATCGTTGGTGAAGAAAAATTTGGTGCAGTCTGAATTTACTTGTCTACATCTGAGTTTTACGCCATTGTTCCTCGTGCGCAAAGTGTCATCGATCATAAACAATGTTGATCTGTCTACATTCGTGAAACCATTAAGTATTTTAAAACATTCGATCAGTTTTCCTCGGAGGCGACGTTTCTCAAGAGAGAACATGTTAAGGGTAGAAAGCCTTTCTTCGTAGGATTTGTTGGGCAAGGAAGGGATAATTTTCGTTGCCCGACGCTGAACACCTAATTTAGCAATATCCTTTGCATGGTGGGGAGACCAAAACTGTACCGCATATTCCAAGTGGGGTCTGACTAAACTGTTGTAGAGCGGGAGTATTACATCTTTATTCTTAAATAAAAAGTTTCTTTTAATGAAGCCCAACATTCTGTTCGCTTTATTTGCTGCATCGATGCATTGCTGTGAGAATTTGAGGTTTGACGCGATTTTGACCCCCAAGTCCTTGACGCATTGAACGCTTTTGAGAGAGAGAGAGAGAGAGAGAGAGAGAGAGAGAGAGAGAGAGAGAGAGAGAGAGAGAGAGAGAGAGAGAGAGAGAGAGAGAGAGAGAGAGAGAGAGAGAGAGAGAGAGAGATTTACATAGATTTACATAGAAAATCAGACCACAAAGACCCCATGGTCCAGACTTGGTGGTCTGTCCTTAAACCTAAGTGATTTTACATTAATCAGAAGACTCCAAAACGTTGCATTTCTGCTCTAGTTGATATTAAGTTGAAGGAAGTGACGGTCGAGCTTATTTTTGAAGGAGTCAATCGTGTTACACTGGACCACTGATGGTGGAAGCTTATTCCATTCTCGCACTACAACGTTGGTGAAGAAAAATTTGGTGCAATCTGAATTTACTTGTCTACATCTGAGTTTTACGCCATTGTTCCTCGTGCGCAGACTGTCATCGATCATAAACAATGTTGATCTGTCTACATTCGTGAAACCATTAAGTATTTTAAAACATTCGATCAATTTTCCTCGGAGGCGACGTTTCTCAAGAGAGAACATGTTAAGGATAGAAAGCCTTTCTTCGTAGGATTTGTTGCGCAAGGAAGGGATAATTTTCGTTGCCCGACGCTGAACACCTTCTAATTTAGCAATATCCTTTGCATGTAACAAAACTGTACCGCATATTCCAAGTGGGGTCTGACTAAACTGTTGTAGAGCGGGAGTATTACATCTTTATTCTTGAATACAAAGTTTCTCTTAATGAAGCCCAACATTCTGTTCGCTTTATTTGCTGCATCGATGCATTGCTGTGAGAATTTGAGGTTTGACGCGATTTTGACCCCAAGTCTTTGACGCATTGAACGCTTTTGAGTTTAACGCCGCGCATTTCGTATTCGAACTTCTTATTCCTCGTTCCAACTTGAAGGACCTGGCACTTGTCTACGTTAAAGGGCATCTCCCATCTATCCGACCAAGCTGAAATTTTGTGCAAATCCTCTTGGGCTTTGCCTGTCTTCGTCAGTGAGAACCGAGTTACCAATCTTTGTGTCGTCTGCAAATTTACTAATGCGGTTATTGAGTCCAACATCCACGTCGTTGATGTAAATAATGAAGAGCACTGGGCCAGGACCGAGCCCTGAGGGACGCCACTAGTGACAGGCGCCCACTCTGAGTTAAATCCGTCAATCACTACTCTTTGTTGTCTGTTGCTCAACCAATTCGCGATCCATTGGTTTACTTGACCGTCAATACCTATTTGCTTTAATTTGTAAAGTAATTTATGATGCGGGACTTTGTCAAACGCTTTCTGGAAATCAAGATAGACTACGTCCAGTGATTTGGTTACGTCATAAACAGTGAAGAGGTCGTTATAAAAGGTTAATAGGTTTGATAGGCATGATCTTTTGTTTCGGAAGCCATGTTGTGAGTCCCCAATCAATGAGTGGCTTTCAAGGTAACTCACAATTTTGTCTCTAATTATGCCCTCAAGTAGCTTACCTACAACCGAAGTTAGACTAATGGGCCTGTAATTACCTGGTACTTGTTTGTCTCCTTTCTTGAAAATCGGTGTCACGTTAGCCTTTTTCCAATCTGAAGGGACGATGCCTTGTCGCAAGAACATATTGAATACGGTTGTGAGGGAGGAGAGTATTTCGCTCTTCGTTTCTTTCAGCAGAGTTGGATATACTTTGTCAGGTCCAGGACTTTTATTTGTTTTAAGTGAATGGAGAGCTTTAAGGACTTCATCGGTTGTTATTTCAAAATTAGGCAATGCATGCTCGAGATTTACAATAGTACTGGTGTTGGTGGTAGCGAGAGGAAGACTGTTAGTATTAAACACAGAGGAAAAGTAATTGTTTAAGAGGTTTGCAATGTGTTGGCTGTCAGTCACTAGTGCACCGTCGCTGTTTGTTAAAGGTCCAATACCACTTTTGATCGCCTTTCTGTTGTTTATGTAACTGAAGAAAGATTTCAGGTTATTTTACAGTTGGCTGCAATATTTTCTTCATGTCTACGCTTTGCCTGACCTACTAGTCTTTTTACTCGTCGCCTGGCATCATTATAGAGTCTAATGTTCTCGGGCGTGCTTTGTTCTTTCTTTAACCTGTAAAACAATTTTCTCTCACTGACTGATTGTTTAATTTCGCTATTAAACCACGGTGGGCTTTATTAGTGTTAATTCGCTTCTCACAAGGGGACGAATATGTTCTGCTGAGTGAGTAAGTGATTTTTAAAGCTTAGCCAGGCTTCCTCTACATTGCCGTCATCTGATAGTTGTATTTCTGTTAGGTTTTGTCGGATTTCTACGAAGTTAGCTCTTTTGAAATTGGGCACCTTTACTTTATTTTCAGTCACTGATGATTGAGCTTTAATGTCGACGCGCACTAATTTATGATCGCAAGAACCGAGGTGTTCTCCTACCGTGACACTACTGACAAGGTTATCTTGGGTCGTTATAACAAGGTCGAGTATATTATTTTGTCGAGTTGGCTCAGAAACCATTTGGCTTAGATAATTTTCTTCTAGAAATTCGATCAGTCTATGTGACTCGCCATCTGTGCCTGACAGTGTCGCCCAGTCGATATGGGGAGGTTAAAGTCTCCTAATATCAGTGAGTCGTTGTTATTAAGTGACTGCCTTAAGACGCTGTACATTTCAAGGTCGTCATCGAGTGATTGCCCGGGAGGTCTGTAGGTGACAGATATATTTAAATTGACTTTTGCAATGTTTACTCGCACGCACAAATGTTCAACGTTACTGTTTCCGGTGTTTTGTCGGTGGGTTGCAAATAGCTTTTGACATAAAGGGCGACGCCACCGCCTCTACGGTTTACACGATCTTTGTTGAAGAGTCTGTAGCCATCTATGTTGTATTCGGAACTTAAATCAATATTTGTGGTGTCGATAAATGTTTCGGTTATAGCAATTATGTCAAAATTTTCTGTTAAAGCAAGACATCTCAGTTCATCAAATTTGTTTCTTAGGCTACGCGCATTGAAACTAAGGATTTTTAAGTTATCTAGAGGCTTGGTAATACAGGTGGTGGTACTTGCGGGATCACGGTTACGGGTTTGTTGCGATGCACGGCGTCTATTTACACGGGCGGGGTGGAAGGACGTGGCCGTGACTCGTTTTTTGCTCGGATGACACGCACTGCTTCGTTGAGGAGCCTTCCGAGTCTGGCTGCCCCGATGGGAGAAAGGTGCAATCCGTCCCTGTGGAAAAGTTCATTTTGTCCATAGAAATTGTCCCATGCGTTTAGGAACTCCACGTCAAGCTCCCTGCAAAGAGTCTGTAAGCGGTTGTTTAGGCTGAAGGCCTTACTGAAAAAGTCGTTCTCCGCCCAAGTCCGTGGTAGAACTCCTGAAATCAAAATGTTAGGGGATTTAGTCTTATACTGCTGGATGAGCCTACGGTACTTCTCCAGGAGTTTCTCAGACCAGGTCGTGGTGACGTCGTTCGTACCTGTGTGGATAACAAACAGTGAATCATTAGTAGCCTGGGGGGAGATCTCCTCAAGAGCAGCAGTTATGTCGTCGATCCCAGCACCAGGATAGCAATAGTTCCGTCTTCGACGAGGAACTCTGCCGCAGAACTCAACGACCTGCTGGCGAATCATGGAGTCACCCACCAGGAAGGTGCTCTCCTGCTCGTCCTCCTCCTCCAGAATGGCAAACCTGTTGAAGCAATGAACAGGATAAATCGCTTGTCTGGCTGGTTTGGCTCCTCCATTCACGACGGTGAAGCCATCATGGTCGGTGCCACTAGCACCCTCCCGTTGCGTGGTGTTGTCCGCTGGTGTCGACGGTACCGCTGAGGGCAAGGGGGCGGTTGGAGAAGGGTTTGGCACTACAGCAACGTTAGCCTGGATGAATTCCTGCAAGGAGGCAACAGTGCGAGAAAGCTCTATTATTTTATTCTGACCTGCTTCCATCTTCTCTTCTTGCTCCTGCAGTCTGGTCTCGAGATGCTGCCTGGTGAGAGAAAGCTCCATTATTTTATTCTGGCCTTCTTCCATCTTCTCTTCCTGCTCCTGCAGTCTTGTCTCGAGATGCTGCCTGGACAGACACAGTCGACAGACAGCAGAACGCCCTGTAAAAAAGTGAGCTGAGAAGCTACCGTTACAAGTACTGCACTTCTTAGGCGCCATCTTAGCTGAAATGAAAGAGATAAAAACACAAAGTGAAGGGATTAGGAAAGGGGGTGAGGTGTGTGAGAGGTAGTTTAGTAATGGAGGAAAAGTGAGAGAGAGGAGTAGGAAGTGATGTTAGGTGAGTAAAGAGTTGGAAAGGGAGGTGTGTGAGATCAAGGAGGGTTAGGAAATAGGTGAGGTGGGAGAGAGGAGGAGTAGGAAGGGATGTGAGGTGAGTAAAGAGGGGGGAGAGAGGCGTGAGTGAGGTGTGTGAGATCAAGGAGGGTTAGGAAATAGGTGAGGTGGGAGAGAGGAGGAGTAGGAAGAGATGTGAGGTGAGTAAAGAGGGGGAAAGAGGCGGTGAGTGAGGTGTGTGAGATCAAGGAGGGTTAGGAAATAGGTGAGGTGGGAGAGAGGAGGAGTAGGAAGGGATGTGAGGTGAGTAAAGAGGGGGAAAGAGAGGCGGTGAGTGAGGTGTGTGAGATCAAGGAGGGTTAGGAAATAGGTGAGGTGGGAGAGAGGAGGAGTAGGAAGGGATGTGAGGTGAGTAAAGAGGGGGAAAGGGAGGCGGTGAGTGAGGAGTGTGAGATCAAGGAGGATTAGGAAATAGGTGAGATGAGTGAGAGGGAGTTTGGGAAAGGAGGTAAGTGGGAGAGGAGGAGTAGGAAGGGATGTGAGGTGAGGTGTGTGAGAAAAAGAATGTTTAAGAAAGAGGCGTGGTTAGGTGGGTGTAGGGATGGGTAAATAGGATGTGAGGTAAGGTGAGTGAGGGGGGGAGGGCTTAGAAATATGTGGAGGTGAGGGAGGAGTAGGAAGGGCTAATCCTCTAGGGGATGAGGAGGAGCAAAGGGATGTGAGGTGAGCGAGGGTGGGGGGCGCTTAGGTGAGGTGAGGGAAAGGGGTGTAGGAAGTGTTAATCCTCTAGGGGATTTAAAGAGGATGTAGTGAGGAGGAGCAGATTGAATCCTCAGGGAATTCAAAGGGTGGGTTGTCGACACACCCAAATCACGCGTGAGACACTCGGGAACACAAAGTCACACTCGGGACACACGAAACACACAGAAACCCAAGCACAAGCACGACTAAACACCCTCAAGTCACTCGCAAAAACACCTGAAATACAACAGCACACTCAAAACACTCTGAAACCCACGCAGAGCACTATAAACAGCCAAATCACACGCAAAAGCACTGGAAACACAACACACTCGAAACGCAGAACACTCGAAAAACAGCCAAATCACACGCAGAAACACCGGACACAAAACAGCACACTCAAAACACTGAAACACACGCAGTACACTTAGAAGCAGCCAAATCACGCAAAACACCGAAACACAACACACTTGAATCACTCTGAAACCCACGCAGAACACCCGGAAACAGCCAGATCACACGCAAAAAACACCGGAAACACAAATCACAGAGGCAACCACAGGCAGCACTATAAACAGCCAAATCACACGCAAAAGCACTGGAGACACAACACACTCGAAACGCAGAACACTCGAAAAACAGCCAAATCACACGCAAAAACACCGGAAACAAAACAGCACACTCAAAACACTGAAACACACGCAGTACACTTAGAAGCAGCCAAATCACACGCAAAAACACCGGAAACACAACACACTTGAATCACTCTGAAACCCACGCAGAACACCCGGAAACAGCCAGATCACACGCAAAAACACCGGAAACACAAATCACAGAGGCAACCACAGGCAGCACTATAAACAGCCAAATCACACGCAAAAGCACTGGAGACACAACACTCTCGAAACGCAGAACACTCGAAAAACAGCCAAATCACACGCAAAAACACCGGAAACAAAACAGCACACTCAAAACACTGAAACACACGCAGTACACTTAGAAGCAGCCAAAACACACGCAAAAACACCGGAAACACAACACACTTGAATCACTCTGAAACCCACGCAGAACACCCGGAAACAGCCAGATCACACGCAAAAACACTGGAAACACAAATCACAGAGGCAACCACAGGCAGAAACCACAAGCGACACACACCAAACACGTGTCGGGAAATCACAGGCAACACACAAGGTCCACTAGCGAGAACACACAAACGCAATCCCAAGAGCACAACGAAAACACAGGGCAAGCGATGTTGTGGAGCGCAGCGGGGTGAGGTCACGACCTTCTCTCAGCAGAGGTCGGGTGTGAGTGGACAGAGGTCGGGTGTGAATGGACAGAGGTCGGGTGTGAATGGAACAGAGGTCGGGTGTGGGAGACGTTTCACATCTCTCCTTCCGTCCATGAGTGTTCTTCACCACGAGCTAACAATGCAGAAAAACTCTGAAAGCTGTGGAATGGTATTCGGCGGGATACATCTGCACCCCCTCCCCCCTTTCCCGCGTTTTTCCGGGCGTCAAGATAAAGAATTAAACTAGCACCGCGATAGTCTTTATATAAGGAATAGTGAGTAAGAGAGAGAGAGAGAGAGAGAGAGAGAGAGAGAGAGAGAGAGAGAGAGAGAGAGAGAGAGAGAGAGAGAGAGAGAGAGAGAGAGAGAGAAGACGAAGATGAAAAAGGACAAAGAGAAAGGAAGAAAAAGAAATTATATGAATGACGGGGAGTTGGCTTATGGTAGCACGTGCAAACACTGTCACAGTTGAAAATATACTATGGAAGATGGCGATGATGGGAAAGTCGTTACGTAAAATTCGCTACACACCTGCTTCCGCCCTTCACCCCCCCCCCACCCCACCCCACCCTCCTCTAGCAGATGTGTTAGGTATCTCCCACTCTCCCGCGTTAGGTGAACAAAGCTGAACCCTGGTGGGGAATGGCTTAACGTCACGGTGTTGACTCGTCTCTGTTGCGGGATGATGGTATATTTCTCGTGAGAATGAGAAGCAATGCTTTGTGTAAACAGTGTGGGAGACGAAAGTCGTTTAGTGGATCGTGTCGGTCGTGCGTCGACAGTGACCGCCGTGGAAATGACTCTTTGATTAAACATTGTGGGAGACGTTTCACATCTCTCCTTCCGTCCATGAGTGTTCTTCACCACGAGCTAACAATGCAGAAAAACTCTGAAAGCTGTGGAATGGTATTCGGCGGGATACATCTGCACCCCCTCCCCCCTTTCCCGCGTTTTTCCGGGCGTCAAGATAAAGAATTAAACTAGCACCGCGATAGTCTTTATATAAGGAATAGTTAAAATGAATAGGATTTTATGATTTTTATTGATATCTAGTGAGAAACTAACATGCCAAAATCTTATATTAGCTTAATGCAGGTCGATTATTTTTCGTTTGTGTTAAATCCAAACTTAATCCAGTCTGAATAGTTAAACCATTACATGAACACAATAAATTTTGAATTACACTCTAAAAATACATCTTAATTCTGGATGAGAGGGATTCAGACAAGTTATATTACACACATATGGCATACATGATAATAATAATAATAATAATAATAATAATAATAATAATAATAATAATAATAATAATAATAATAATAATAATAACATTGTTAAAATGCATCTTAATTCTGGATGAGAGGGATTCAGACAAGTTATAGTACACACATATGGCATACATGATAATAATAATAATAATAATAATAATAATAATAATAATAATAATAATAATAATAATAATAATAATAATAATAATAATAACATTGTTAAAATGCATCTTAATTCTGGATGAGGGGGATAATTCAGACAAGTTATAGTACACACACAGGGCATACATGATAATAATAATAATAATAATAATAATAATATTGCAACGTTCTGTGGATCATATGTACGTTTCTACTACCTAGTTACCACGTCCCCATCACCTTTTAAGAACCCTTTTACTACATCCCATTACGCCAATGCTATGTATTGGTACCTTTAATGTGCATATTCCCACAACCTTTCTGATAATCGGGGGGGGGGGCTCGTGGTGCAGTGGTTAGCACACTCGGCTCATAACCGAGAGAGACCGGGTTCGATTCCTGGGCGGAGTGGAAAAATTTTGCTGGGATTAAACCTTCCCACACTCATATCCTTGAGCATGCGAAGACAATGAAGTGTAAAAAAAAACTTGCTTTTTTATCTCGTAAAGGAAGAAATACAATCACAAAGGAGTAGGTCAAGTAGGTCATTGCGTTTTTTTTTGTGTGTGTGTGTTTTTGCTACGTTACTGTTACCTTTAGCGTGAATATTGCCACATTCTTCCTACTAAGCATACCATTACCTTTCTGCTACGTTTCTTGCAACGGTTCCTTCTATTACCTGTGTCATACATCATATCTTCGTTAACTGCTCACAGTCACATAACCATAAATTTTACTTTTCGTTAATGCATATAAACGACGCTGAAAATCAATGTAGTTACACTTGAAGATGAGATGATCGTAAAAATCTAACTTGTTCTTAGTCAGCAAATGGGCAAAGATAAGACAAGACATTCTTAACTTATTATATTTTATTCATACTTTTCTCCTTTCTCTTTTTTTTGTGTGTGGGGCGGAAATCAGTATGTGCAATCCAATATAACACATTTATTTAGAACATGTCAAAGTGCTAATTATTGAAAGGGTGATTTTTTTTTCTATTTGAAAAAACAAAACAAAAAACAGACAGAATAATATAATTCGCTAGTTAAGGCACTTGTTCTTTCCAGACATTATGGAAATGATTTTGATGACGGTAAGATCTTGAACTCCATATAAGCATTGTAACGCTGTTACCTTCACTAATTCCACACATTCATTTGCTTACGGGAGGATATAATAAGAAAGAAAAGATAGTTATACTTTGAGCTTTCAGAAAAATAGGTAATTTAATCTACAACTTTAACTATATTTTTTTTCCTAGACACTTAAAAAAAAGACTCCCATAACATGACACACAATTCTCAAAATGAATCTTAAGTACATTAGGAAGCAGAGTATGCACTTTTTAGGGGCTATAGAAAAATGATTTTGCTGGGATTAAACCTTCCCATACTCATATCCTTGAGCATGCGAAGACAATGGTGTGAAAAAAAAAAAAAATTATAAAAAAAAAATACACATCACATTTTTTTCTACCCAAATGTTCGATCCCACCCACACTATGAATGGCGAAAAAAAAAAAAAAACTAGGTATTGCTCGTAAAGGAAGAAATACAATCACAAAGGAGTAAGTCAAGCTGTCAATAACACCAACAAAAACGACAAAAAAAAAATAGATATACTTTCCCCTGAAATAAAATGATCTTATCGAGCAAATATATTATAATATTTTACCTAATTCATTAAGGACAAGGTCAACAATACCAAGGGATTATAGTGGGTCCTATTAGAGTAGTGTGGAATGGAACCAAACCACAGTAAACCACAGGATTAGGTCAACAATATAAGTGTATCTACAAGATCCTATTAGAAAGTAGAATGTAATGGAACCCAAACACCAGGAAACCATGGAGTTAATGTGATCAACGCATGATACTCAGATATGGAGGAAAATTAGAGAACCATATTTTTTTTATCAATTAATGTGACCAGTAATGTTAATTTTTATAACCAGAGACCAATGAGGACTAAAATATTTATGTATTTCTGTATTGCCAGAACACTTTAAACCTAGAGAAAGGACGCGGGATAACCATGTGCCTGAACCGGGCCTTCAGAGAAAACTTATCAAAACGTACTGGAGGAAACCAATTAGTTAATGTATGGAAGGGTATTAGTGACATGTCATCATGTATAACTAAGGTGGGCAGAACTCACTCTCTTATGTGCTTAGCGTATTATTAATCTTTTCACCTGTTGATGATCATTACCAAAGGGAATACACACTAAATAAATAGAAGATAAGTGAATGTAAAACAAGTACCAAATTAAGCATGTTAGAAACCAGACAGGCTCTACAGTATTCCGGACATACAGGCTGACAATCAATGATCTAGCATTGTTGAAACCGACAGCTTAATAGGGAATATATTACTGGATTACCTTATCCTAATCTTAGCGTATCCTATGCATCATCAAATATTGTATGCAGAGAAAATAAAGGAGTTACCAAATGACTAGCAAATTAAACTGAAAATAAAAGAGTACGACAAGTACATATCAATTTTGGTTACACATAGTATCAAAAGATAAAAAAAAGTTCATTGATTAGGATCAGGTATGTAAAAGGGAATTGCGGGTCAAAAACTAAATACATGGAACTCACAGTATATACAGTAAACTGAGTAAAATTACAGAAAAAAAAAATTAATAAACCAATAAACATTACGTTTCAATGAATATTGTTCATATAAATTCTTCCTGGAAGACTTTGATTATTGAAAATAAATCCTCCCACTTGTGAACACTATGATCAGTAGTTCATAATACCAGTATTTCATGATCTTTAATTCAATTAGTGAATATTTCCTCTATTACCACTTTTCCTTTTGGAATTTTATTCTTCCACTTGATAGTTTTAAACACTTTTGAGTGTTTTGATGTCTCATTGTTGTAAAAATGAATAATAACCATAATATGACAATTGGGGAGATTGTATTACTCACGCGCCGACATCTCGTTTTCTACTCAGCCAACTGCTCTTTTGTTGCTATACGTTACATGTTACGTTACGTTACGTCACGTTACATAATGCGTTATATATTTTCTACTACCCTTTAAACCTTCCGTAAAAAAGAACATTGGGAGTGTATAGATGAAAACAACGGTAAATCTTTCCTCTATTCGCGGGTTCTCTTTTTTTTTCTTTCTATTTTTTCCATTGACAGAATTTAAGCTCTTTAGTGTTTTGAGGCATCATTTGTTGTGGAAATGAATACTAGCCGTTATATGACCACGTCAACGGAGTTAAGATTGGTGATACCTCAATATACTCAAAAAGGCTTAACAATTATCAAATGGAAGAAAAATACAAAACAAAACAGGAAATAATAATAAAGGAAAGAAATATCAAAGTGTGAAAATAGACATGAAATGTTGAAATGGGCGTGACCATGATGTCTCAATAGGAATTAAAGCGTACCTAGCATAGCCTATCCATCTATCTGACATGGTTATATTATAGTTAATATTCATTTGCACAACAAATGACACCTCAAAACCAGGGCCGGATTTTGGGTTTAGGGGGCCCTGGGCACTAGAGCTTTGCGGGTTTTTTTTTTTTTTTTTTTTTGTTTTTTTTTTAAGGTTCTATACCGAGGAGGGGCGCAATCGATGGGGTTGTTACCACAACATGATATCCCCCCAATATTTCTGTACTTTAAGTACCCCTTTCTAATTTTCTATTGATTTAATCTATATGTGGTTTCGCCGTCCGTCATGGACGAGGTAGTTTGCTCGCTAACTATTCTCCTTGGAGCAGGCAACATTTCCACGCCAAACATACGTAGTGGTGCCGCTACTTCGCAGCAAATTAATATACCTGTGTTACGTGTATCTCGTTGTTGTATAGGGTTTTTATTCTTAAGGAATCTAATTAAGTGCCGTCAAACCCGTCATTCGTAACTGTGAAGTTAATCAAGTAAAATAAGCATCTGTATTAGTATTAGCGAAGCGTGGATACATGAGAGTCTCATGTATCCACCTGTAGAATCAAGATCAAGATCAAGCCGTATGTAAACACAAGCACGCAGCCTGCCGCCCAAGCGAAGCGGAAGCAAGCTTCCTGGTGCTGCTGCTTGGTGTTGTGGTGGTGGTGAGTGTGTTGTTGTGGTGGTGCTGGTGTGTGTTGTTGTGGTGGTGGTGAGTGTGTTGTTGTGGTGGTGGGTGGTGAGTGTGTTGTTGTGGTGGTGGTGAGTGTGGTGTTGTGGTGGTGGTGAGTGTGTTGTTGTGGTGGTGGTGAGTGTGGTGTTGTGGTGGTGGTGAGTGAGTTGTTGTGGTGGACTGGTGGTGGTGAGTGTGGTGTTGTGGTGGTGGTGAGTGAGTTGTTGTGGTGGTGGTGGTGTGTGGTGTTGTGGTGGTGGTGTGTGTGGTGTTGTGGTGGTGGTGAGTGAGTTGTTGTGGTGGTGGTGTGTGGTGTTGTGGTGGTGGTGGTGAGTGAGTTGTTGTGGTGGTGGTGACCGTACCACAACACCACACTCACCAGTGGTGAGTGTGGTGTTGTGGTGGTGGTGAGTGAGTTGTTGTGGTGGTGGTGAGTGTGGTGTTGGTGTATATTTTCCTGTCTGTAGACCCTTGGAATTCATTGATTTATTTATCAATTATCATTTCCAGACATTAAATCAAAGTGTGGTACTAAAACTTATTGCATAAGTAGCTAATTACCAGTTTTATTTTATAAACAAAATACCTAAGAGGAACCAAAGATTTTAACTTCTGTGATTTACTTTATTTTTTGAAGTTGTGGTATAAGGTAACATGTTTCATGCTGTACTTAGTCATTAGTTCTTATAATTACGTATGTAGTGCTATGCTGCTGTGCAATGATTGAATTTACTTTTAAGATGAATTTCCTTTTGTGATAATTACACACTTTTTCCTAGTTTAAAGAGTAAATGTTAAAATGTTTATTTATATTAAGGATTAGTCACTGAATGGAAATACGTATTATTATATGTATTGTATGTAGCTCCATGGAATAGTCAAGTTATTATTATTATTATTATTATTATTATTATTATTATTATCATGTATGCCATATGTGTGTACTATAACTTGTCTGAATCCCTCTCATCCAGAATTAAGATGCATTTTAACAATGTTATTATTATTATTATTATTATTATTATTATTATTATTATTATTATTATTATTATTATTATCATGTATGCCATATGTGTGTAATATAACTTGTCTGAATCCCTCTCATCCAGAATTAAGATGTATTTTTAGAGTGTAATTCAAAATTTATTGTGTTCATGTAATGGTTTAACTATTCAGACTGGATTAAGTTTGGATTTAACACAAACGAAAAATAATCGACCTGCATTAAGCTAATATAAGATTTTGGCATGTTAGTTTCTCACTAGATATCAATAAAAATCATAAAATCCTATTCATTTTAACTATTCCTTATATAAAGACTATCGCGGTGCTAGTTTAATTCTTTATCTTGACGCCCGGAAAAACGCGGGAAAGGGGGGAGGGGGTGCAGATGTATCCCGCCGAATACCATTCCACAGCTTTCAGAGTTTTTCTGCATTGTTAGCTCGTGGTGAAGAACACTCATGGACGGAAGGAGAGATGTGAAACGTCTCCCACAATGTTTAATCAAGAGTCATTTCCACGGCGGTCACTGTCGACGCACGACCGACACGATCCACTAAACGACTTTCGTCTCCACACTGTTTACACAAAGAATGGCTTCTCCTTCTCACGAGAAATATACCATCATCCCGCAACAGAGACGAGTCAACACCGTGACGTTAAGCCATTCCCCACCAGGGTTCAGCTTTGTTCACCTAACGCGGGAGAGTGGGAGATACCTAACACATCTGCTAGAGGAGGGTGGGGTGGGGTGGGGTGGGGGGGGGGGTGAAGGGCGGAAGCAGGTGTGTAGCGAATTTTACGTAACGACTTTCCCATCATCGCCATCTTCCATAGTATATTTTCAACTGTGACAGTGTTTGCACGTGCTACCATAAGCCAACTCCCGTCATTCATATAATTTCTTTTCTTCCTTTCTCTTTGTCCTTTTCATCTTCGTCTTCTCTCTCTCTCTCTCTCTCTCTCTATCTCTCTCTCTCTCTCTCTCTCTCTCTCTCTCTCTCTCTCTCTCTCTCTCTCTCTCTCTCTCTCTCTCTCTCTCTCTCTCTCTCTCTCTCTCTC
>NW_026110437.1:112500-118207 GCF_024679095.1 Eriocheir sinensis
GCGTGTGTGCCCCAACACCCGGCAAGGCACTGAGCGTGTGTGCCCCAACACCCGGCGTACGGCCACGGCCATTCGCAACGCACCGTCGCCCCAAGACACACGACCCGAGGCGCGGCAACACCCGCCGGCGGCTGATGGCGCCCCGAAAGAACGCCAAAGGAAAGTTGCTAAGGAAGCCGTCAAAGGACGCTCTAAGGGAATTGCTAAAGGGCCATCTCAAGAAACCCCGAAAGGCGCGTCCCATGACACTCCCGAAGGAGCGCCGAGGGAAGCTCAGCCCAGGACGCTGCTGCCGCCGCCGCGCCTGCGCAGCCCCGACCGGCGGGACATCCTGGGACAGCGCTGGCTGTCTGATGACGTCATGGACCTGGCCCAGGAACTGCTGAAGCGGAAGTTCACGAACACTCGCGGCTTGTACGCCAGCGGCGCCGCCTTCACCCTGCCGCCCCTGCAGCCCGGCAGCGGAGCGCTCTTCCTGCAGGTGGTGAACCGGTCCACGCCGATGAGCCTCGCCTCCATGGCGGACTACGGCCGCACGGGGGGCAGCCACTGGCTACTGCTGTCCTCGTACGGCGCGGCGCGCCCCGGCCAGCTGGCCGTGTACGACTCGCTCTACGACATGCTCTCCGCCTCCACGGCCGCCCTGGTGCGGCAGCTGCAGGAGCTGCACGCCCCGCCCCTGGGCGCCGTCATGCGGCCCGTGCAGCGCCAGCGGGACGGCTACAGCTGCGGTCTCTTCGCCCTCGCCTTCGCCTTCAGCATCGCCCACGGCCAGGACCCTTGCCGCGTGCGCTACGTGCGGGCCCGCATGGCGCGCCACCTGCTGGCATGCCTCGAGCGGGGCACAGTGACGCCCTTCCCCAGCGAGCCCAAGGACACGATGGGCTAAGAACCTTCACCTTCAAACACAGAGAGGAGGACTTAGGCAGCGACAGGAAGGATAAAGAGTGGGTCTCTGCTTCGCTTCTGTTCACAGCTGTGTCCAGTGTCGCGACAACTGCTGGAGGTGTCTTTCAGCAGTCCATATGTTTCAGTATTTACTTCATACTTTTTCTACAAATCAAAAAGACGTTAGTACTCTACATTTTATCTTCGGAGCTTCAGCAGGATTTTTTTTTTTTTTTTTTTTTTACATTGCAGCCTATTGCGCCGGTAGGCTTCTTCCCGGTGGATCCTGATGGTCGGTCCAAGGCTTCATTCCGGTAGGTCCTGATGGTCGGCCCAGCCCGTTCTGGCGCAGGCGAGTGTTTATAGTGGCGCCATCTTGCATTGGCTCATGCTGCCCTCCCAGAGCTCATTTTTGATCCTTGAATCTAGAGTCCGGGTTGATAGGTGGTCTTCTGGACAGCATGTGGGTAGTTTTAAGCCACTCGGCGGCGGCTGAAAAATCCCAGCTTGGTGGCACCGGGCGGGGATTGAACTCGCGTCCTCCTGAACACGAGGCCGTTACTTTGACGACTCAGCCACCGCCTCCCCAATGGCAGGAATGGCAGGTATTTGTGCACAAACACCGAAAGAATAATTGATAGAATTGATAACATTCAAGACTCTTAGATTTATGAGATATTCATTTAATACGTGTCTCATAAATCTGCGAGTCTTGAACGTTATCACTTTATTAATTATCCTTTCCGGCCTTCGTGTGCTGGCCATTATCTGTCAGCTCGATCCTGGCCGACCTGCGTGCAGTGACTCAGTGTTTCGTGCGTGTGGATGTTTCTCACGGCGTGCGAGGCCAAAGCCTTATTTTGTGTCTGGTGTAATGTTACCTGGTCGCTTCTGCTTGTCGTGGTGAGTGGCACCGAGGGACACTGCATGGCGGGGATGGCAAGGCTTTGTGTGATGAGTTGTGGTGCTGCTGGGCGGCTCCTGAGGCCGTACAGGTCTGTCAGGGCGTCTGCTTCCTTCCGTGTTCCCGTGTGTTCCTTCCCCGCACGGCCACCTGCCGCTCCAAATACTTTCCCTTGGCTTGAGTTTTCCCCTATGGACGTGCCTTGGGCAACATAGTGTTTCTTCCCTGCGGTATTGTTTTGAATTTGTTCTTATTTGTTTTGGTTTTCATTTCATTTTATTGTTGTATTTTTTCACTGTCACTGACGGTTCGGTGCGCCGTGAGTTGCCTTGAGCTGCCGGGACGCGCTAGTGTGCGTGGTGTTGTCCGCATGATGTGCAGTAGTACACATCCTGCCGCTGGTTGTGGCGAGGCTGCCGCGTGGAGGGCGTGGGGTGGCGTGAAGGCGCGGCCAATGCGGCACTCCCGCAAGGAGGGGGAACGCTGGCCCCGCGAACACGAAAACGAGGAAGCTTTTCTATGTATTTATGCGCCTCCTCGGTGCAGTGGTTAGCGTCCCTGACTACGAATCTGCAGGCATGGGTTCGAATTCTGGCCTGGGCAGTCGGCGTGCAGCTAGATAAGGTAAAAATTAGGCCAAGTAAAAAAAGCCAATAAGCCAAGAAACGTGAAGCAAATGTAAACTAAAAAGCAGGTGAAGCAAGGCAGGTAGGCGTAGGGTAGGCGGTGGCTGAACTGGTAGCGTACTGGGCCCACATTCACCGCGTGATGGACGACGCGGGTTCGAATCCCCACGCTACCACTCGGATTTTTCAGTCACCGCCGAGTGGCTTAAAACTACCCACATGCTGTCCTGAAGACCACCCATCAACCCGGACTCTAGAGGAAGCCGTCCAAGCGAATCAAGAACGAGTTCCGGGGGGCAGCATGAGCCAATGCAAGATGGCGCCACTATAAACACTCGCCTGCGCCAGAACGGGCTGAGCCGACCATCAGGCCCCACCTGGAAGAAGCCTTGGGCCGACCATCAGGCCCCACCGGGAGGATGCCTACCGGCGCAATAGGCAGCAACGTAAAAAAAAAAAAAAAAAAAAAGGTAACGGGAGGCAACTAAAGGTGAGACAGGTAAGGTAAATAGTGCCGTGAAAGTCATTAAGCCAACAAAAACTATGTTAAACAAGCCTAAGGTAAACAAGGGAGGTAACCAGGTGAAGCAAGGTAAGCTAAGTCATTTAGAGGTGAGTCAGGTAAAGTAATTATGTAAGAAAAGTCATTGAGCCAGAAAAGTAAGGCGGATGTAAACTAAACCAAGGCAAGACAGGTGGAACAGGCAAGGTAAGCCAACTGAAGGTGAGTCAGGTAAAGTAATTAAGCCAAAAAACAAATCGTTAAGCCAAGAAATTCCGATGAAGAAACAAACACGACAGAAAGAAAGGATGGAAGGAACGAGGACACGAAGAAAGGAAGAAAGGAAACAAAGAAAGAAGGGAGGAGAGATAAAGAGAAGATGGAAAACACAAGGCAAAGAAAAAGAGGAAGGAAGAAAGGAAGACAGGAAGAAGAAAGGCAGGAAACAAAAAAAAAAAAGAAAAAGAGCTAAGGTAGAGCTAGAAAACAAAAAGCAAAGAAAAAATAAATAAGAAAAGTAAAAATTAAAGTAAGTAATTAAATAGGTCAGCAAAGCCAGGTGACGTGTATCACTGTATGGGCGCCGCGGAGAAGGCCTTATTAGTCGCCGCCACCTCCGCAGCACTGTGCCGCCCCTCAAGGCCAACCTGACACACAAGAAAATATCAGAAAAGGACGTCACGAAAAGCAAGCCTCCTCCAACACCACCTTCTCCACGACAAGACTTTCCCGAGGAAGTAGCCTGGATACAGGAACATGTCCACACGCCCCAGTCACGTGAATCACAAGAAGAACGTCGGCCAAGGCTTCAGGGAAAGAGATGATGGGCTTCCTCGAAGACTGAAGAGGCAAAAGACGAAGGGGGAGAGGAGACGATAAAGGAACACACACACACACACACACACACACACACACACACAGACACACACTGATGACAAACAGGTAAATGCAAAGCAAATTTCAAGGAATAAACACACACGTAACTCCAGACTAGTGGTTCCCAATCAGGGTCCATGAACCGAATTCCAAGTGTTCAATAGAAACTCTAATTATTTTTAAATTCATTATACTGGCATCAGGAGACATGCGGCTCAGAATAAAATTCATACTACACAATCCTTAAAACTTAGATGCTTAAATTACTCTACATTAGCTAAGGGCACCAGGGGTGTCAAACTCACGGCCCACGTGGCAAATGTAGACATCGGGATGGCCATGAGTGGCCCGCGAGGTGACAGGAAGATTTGTTGCCTCCTGTGGGGGTCCACAGGTGAAAAAGTGACTGGAAAAGGGGAACGGGACAAAAGGTAGGGGAACACTGATCTACAGGCCAATAAGCTACATGGCATTAGCGTAAAGCCGTAGTTCCGCTATATTACAACAATGACTCCCGGGGGTTAGAACCAGGCCCTGTGAGTACAAGTCGGGGCAGCAAACGTCTCCTGTTCTGTGTATCTGACTCGTAGATTAGAGTAGATGGTAGCAACAACAAACAGCCTAGTTAGGACCAAGAGGTGGAGGTGGTGGTGGTGGTGGTAGTAATGGTGTCGTGGTGGTTGTTATGGTGATTTCAGAGGTGGCAGTGGTGCTGGTAATGCTAACTATATAGTCGATGGAGGTGTTGGTGATGGTGGTGGTGGTATCACTGGTGTTGTGGTGACGGAGTTGGTGATTGCAGCGCTAGTGGTGGTGGTGTTGATGATAACTGTGCAATGGTGGTGGTGGTGATGGTGATGACAGTACAAGTTATAATGGTGTGAGTGGTGTTTTTGTGCTTGTGGTAGTACTTGTAATGGTACAAGTTGTGGTGATGGTGATGAAGGAGTAGATAGTAGTTAATGGTGGTGGTATTGGTAGTGGTGGAGGTGGTGATGATGGTGTAGATAGTAGTTAATGGTGGTGGTATTGGTAGTGGTGGTGGTGATGATGATGGTGTAGATAGTAGCTAATGGTGGTGGTGATGATAGTGGTGGTGGTGGTGATGATGGAGTAGATGGTAGTTAATGGTGATGGAAATGGTAGTGGTGGTGGTGATGGTGATGATGGTGTAGATAGTAGCTAATGGTGGTGGTGATGGTAGTGGTGGTGGTGGTGGTGGTGATGATGGTGTAGATAGTAGCTAATGGTGGTGGTGGTGGTGGTGGTGGGTGTAGTGTGGACAGCGGCATCAGGGCAGGAAGGCAGGTGGTCGCGTGCCTCCCAGATGTAACTTAGCACAATGACTGCACCGGCGCGGCCACATCACCCTTACTCAACGCCGTGCCACCCTGCCCTGCCCTGCCCTGCCCTTCATTTCACTTCCTTTCAATGCCCTCCCCTTCCATCCCTTTCCTTTCCTTTTCTTTCCCATCCCATCCCTTCCCTTTCCTTTCCTTCCCTTCCCTTCCCTTCCTTTTAATGCCCTCCCCTTCCATCCCCTTCCTTTCCTTTCCTTTTATTTCCCTTCCCTTCCCTCTCTTTCCCTTCCATTTCCTTCCCTTTCCTTCCTTTCTCTTCCCTTGCTGTCCCTTTTCTTTCCTTCCTTCCCCTTCCCTTCCATTTCTTTCCCTTCCCTTCTCTTTCCTTTCCTTCCTTTCCCTTCCTCTTCCTTCTCTCCCCTGCCCCGCCCTGCAATACCCCACGACAAGGTAGCGGAAGGGAGGGAGTGGGGGAATGCAGGAGCGGGGTGAATGGTGGAATGCAAGGCCAGAACGAATACCAGGAGGCCGAAGGGAGTGTCTGAAGGTTGAAGGATGGCCAGAAAGTAGGAGCTCATCTTAAGAGTTAACAGAGAGGAGCACAAGGCTA
>NW_026110438.1:0-97500 GCF_024679095.1 Eriocheir sinensis
TGAGCTTGTATATGATCTCAACACACTTGTCCTTATAGTAATACATGACTCGAGGCACTCAGATAGGAAGACAAACAATGCGTCAACAGATACAAACAAACATAGACATTTTTTCATCGTCTTTATTAGATGGGTACAGTGAGCAAGGTGAGGCCAGGTGAGTACTGAGACACACCTGAGCCGCCTCCTTCGTTTAAGTGAGGCAGGTGTCCGGTGATCTGCCTCGTCTGTGCCTCCATTGTCCGCCCTGATGCCTCCTTCCCTCCCTCCCTCCCTCTCTCTATTGTCTTTGGCCACAATAACCTCAAACCCACAACTCGTTTTCTTTCCCCCTTTTTTTTCTTCCTTTTCTGTGTCTATTCGATCACTGTTGCATTGAGTCGGTTTCCTTTCCCTCACTGCGTAATCTTCCTGTCAACGTAAGCCATTTTTGTTTTTTCTTTTCATTCTCTCTCTCTCTCTCTCTCTCTCTCTCTCTCTCTCTCTCTCTCTCTCTCTCTCTCTCTCTCTCTCTCTCTCTCTCTCTCTCTCTCTCTCTCTCTCTCTCAGTATTAATCAGGCTCAGGTATTGTTGCTTTTACCTGCAGAAACACCTCGTATTGCATAGTCTTACCCCCTCCCGCCCCCCCTTCTTCCCCTCCCTGCCCATTGCTCAGACTTAGGGTGGGGGGAGGGGGCAGTGATGGTGGTGGTGGTGGTAGTGGTGGTGATAGTGGTAGTGGTGGTGGTGGTACTGTGCAATGTGGTGTTGCGTGGTGTGTGTGTGTGTGTGTGTGTGTGTGTGTGTGTGTGTGTCGTTAATAGTGATATTTATGAGGCGAAGAGAAGTGGTATCGTCTTAGATTAATTAAAACACACACACACACACACACACACACACACACACACACACACACACACACACACACACACACACACACACACACACACACACACCACATAATTATATCATGAGAGAGAGAAAAAAAAAACATCGCCCATTATACCAGGTGCTAATATTCTTCTGGTCAAAGTGAGGCGTATTACAGGCAGGTAATTATGCTGATTAAAATAATTACAGTCATTAACCTCGTAATAGGATCAGGATTATCAATTGAGCGAACAGCCATGCAATTATTTTTTTATCTACTCCTTTAATTCACCGCTCCGTTCCTCCTCTTTCAGTCCTCTAGCAGTGAAGAAGAGTGGAGGGAAAAAGAAAGAGAAAGGAGGAAAGGGAGGGAAGGATGAGGCAACGGTGGTGGTGAAGGTGTTGAAAGTCTTATGAAGGAAATGTTGATACAGGTAAAAATAGTATAAAGGAATGCAAGGATGGGAAAAAGAGAGAAGAGGAAAGAAAGAACAAAACGTGAAAGGAATTGAGTGGAGTAACAAGAAGAGAACCAGTGGAATGTACGAAAGAGAGAGAGAGAGAGAGAGAATGGAGAAAGTGAAGGAAAACGGAGGAAGGTAAAGGGATAAGTGTAATGAGAGGGAGGGAAAAGGGAAGGACAGAATAATGATATGAGAGAAAATGAGTGGAGGAACCAGGGAGGGAAGGAGTGGAATGTAAAGAAAAAGGAGATAGAAGGAATGACGTGGAATTAGAAAAAGAAGAGAGAGTATAAGGAATGGAAGGTCGTAGAGAATGAAGAGCAAGAAGGAAATAGTGAAACAGACAAAAAAAACGTGGGATAAAAAAAACATAAGAAGAGAAGAGAGAAAAGTAAAGGAAAATAAGTAGGAGAGGAAGAAACAGAGACAGAATAAGAGAATGAAAAAACGGGATACAAAAAACATGTAAGAAGAGAAGAGAAAGAAGAAAAGAAAAATAAGTAACAGGAGAGGAAGAAACAGAGACAGAATAAGAGAATGAAAAAACGGGATAAAAAAATGTAGGAAGAGAAGAGAAAGAAGTAAGGAAAAATATGTAGCAGGAGAGGAAGTAACAGAGACAGAATAAGAGAATAAAAAAAACGAATACAAAACAAGAAAAGAAAATGTATACGAGATGAAAGAGTCAAAGATTCAAGAAAAGCAGAAAATAACAGGAAAGGAATATAGCAAAGAGAGAGAGAGGAGGGAGTGGAGGATGGGAGAGGAGTGAAGAGGAAGGAGTGTAGTGACGAGGGGAGTGAGAGGAGGGAGTGGAGGGATGGGAGATTGAAGTGGAAAGAGTTGAGTGACGAGGGGAGTGAGAGAGGAGGGAGTGGAGGCTGGGAGAGGAGTGAAGAGGAAGGAGTGTAGTGACGAGGGGAGTGAGAGAGGAAGGAGTGGAGGATGGAAGAGGAGTGAAGAGGAAAGAGTTCAGTGACGAGGGGAGCAAGGGGAAGAAGTAGAATGGCAAACCTTCCACACACACTTAACAAAGACCAGACTCATTCTATGCCTGGGGCGTTGATTTCAGGCCATGAACGGCTTCCTCATCCTTTTCTACATAAGATGAAATGCCTCTGGGGAAATAGAAAAAGGAACAAAGCGGTTTTCTGATAATCAAAAAATCTGAATATTCCTGATAGTTATATGCAAATATATCCGTTAGTTTTTATCTTATAGCAATTCTGAGTGTACCATTGGATTCGTCGGAGTTTTCTGCATCGATTAGGTACCCTTTGCAAAGTTCAGAGTAAAACTAAGCGAGAAATATCACGTTTTCCATACACGTCGACACAACATGATACGTCTTATGGATTGCTGTTCCATTAGCCTAACCTAACTCGATTTCACGAGTTAGGTTAGAGTAACAAAACAGCAATTCATAAGATTGGGTGTTCTGGTCAAAAGAAGAAGAGGAAGAAGACCTTGTTCCGCGAAGCAGTGGTTACACTGCAAATCACCACTATAAGGACACAAGAGGAGGAAGAACATCTAGACAATAACATACGGACAAAGGTCAAATGGGTTGTCGAGTAGGGGCTAATGGGGTCAGTAAAGTGCGTGGTGATAATTAGAGGATGGGGATTCATAATAATGTGGATGGGCTAATGGGAGTAGGTGAAATCGTAATTAGGTTATGTTCGGTATCGAATGAGGGGTAAATGGTCAGTAAATTACTTGGTGATAATTAAAGGGGCGGGGTTAATGGTAATTGGGGCCTAGTGGGAGTAGGTGAAAGTCGAAAATAGGTCATGTGAGGTGTCGAATGCTGGGTAAATGGGGTCAGTAAATTGCGTGGTGATAATCAGAGGTGGCGGGGTTAAGGGTAAGGGGGGGGTTATTTGGAGTAGGTGGAATTGGTAATTAGGTCATGTTCGGTATCGAATAAGGGGTAAATGGGGTCAGTAAATTGTGAGGTGATAATTAAAGGGGCGGTGGTGAAAAGTAATGGTGGGGGCTTATGGGAATAGGTGGAATTCGAAAAAAGGTCATGTCAGGTGTCGAATAGGGAATAAATATGGTCAGTAATTTGCATGGTGATAATTAAAGGGGGATGAGGTTGATGAAAATGGAGGGGACTAATGGGAGTAGGTGGAATACGGAAATGGCTTCATTTTATTTTATTTTTATAAAAATACCTCATGATATACATCGTAAAATGACAATAACTCCATTACCGTTCTTCGTAAAGCAATTCTGAAAGTACCATTTTAATCGGCGGACGTTTATGCATGGGGTAGGTGCCCATTTCAAAGTTCATACTAAAAACTAAGCGATAAAATTCATCTTTTCTTGTATTCGCAAAGGGGGCCATACCCCAAACACAGCTAATTTTTTCCTGGGGCGTTGATATCAGGCCATGAACTGCTTCCTCATCCTTTTCTACATAAGACAAAATGCCTCTGGGAAACAGAAAAAAGGAATAAAAGTTGTTTTTTCTGTAAATGTAAAACAATCCCCGAACATTCCTGATAGCTAAACGCAAATATACCCGTTAGTTTTTATCTTAGAGCAATTCTAAGTGTACCATTCGATTCGTCGGACTTTTCTTCATCAATTAGGTTCACTTTGCAAAGTTCAGAGTAAAAACTAAGCGAGAAATATCCCATTTTCCATGTCGATACAACACCCATACTTATAAATTTCTGTTCCATTATCAGCCTAGCTCGATTTCACGAGCTAGGTTAGAGTAAAAAAACAGCAATTCATAAGATTGGGTGTTGATGGGTCAAAGAAGAAAAAGGAAGAAGACCTTGTGCCGCGATGCAGTGGTTACCGTGCATAGCTCCGTTATAAGGACTCGAAAGGTGGAAGAAGATCTAAATGCTAGAATTCGGAAATAGGTCATATGGGGTGTCGAGTAGGGGGTTAATAGGGTCAGTAAATGGCGGTGATAATTAGAGGGATAGGGGTTCATGATAATGTGGGGGGCTAATGTGTGAGTAGGTGGAATTCGTAATTAGTCATGATCGTTATCGAATAAAGGGTAAATGGGGTCAGTAAATTGCGTTGTGATAATTAAAGGGGGCGGGGGTTAACGGTAATTGGGGGGGTGCTAATGGGAGTAATTAAAACTCAAAAATAGGTCATGTGAGGTGTCGAATACTGGGTAAATGGAGTCAGTAAAATGTGGGGTGATGATTAGTGGGGGCGGGGGGTTAAGATAAGGGGAGGGGGCTATTATGAGTAGGTTCATGATAATGTGTGGGGGGGGCTAATAGGAGTAGGTGGAATTCGTAATTAGGTCATGCTCGGTATCGAATATATAAGGTCAGTAGATTGCATGGTGATAGTTAAAGGGGGCGAAGGTTAACGGTAATGGGGGCTAGTGGGGAGTAGGTAAAACTCGAAAATAGGTCATGTGAGGTGTCGAATACTGGTTAAATGGGGTCAGTAGATTGCGTGGTGAAAATCAGAGGGGCGAAGGGTTAGGGAAAGGGGAGGGGCTATTTGGAGTAGGTGGAATTCGTAGTTATGTCATGTTCGCTGTCGAATAGGGATTAAATAGGGTCAGTAAATTGCGTGGTGATAATTAAAGGGGGTGGGAAAGAAAGGTAATTTGGGGACTAAAGGGAATAGTGAAATTCGAAAATAGGTCATGTCAGGTGTTGAATAGGGATTAAATCGGGTCAGTAGTTTACGTGGTGTTAATTAAAGGGGGATGAGGTTGATGGTAAGAGGGGGGGGGGGGAGGGATTAATGGGAGTAGGTGGAATACGGAAATGACTTCATTTTATATTTTTATATAAATATAGCCTAATAAAATACTTCGTAAAATGACAATAACTCCATTAGTGTTCATCGTAAGGCAATTCTGAAAGTACCGTTCGATTCGGCGGACGTTTCTGCATGGGGTGGGTGCTCATTTCAAAGTTCATACTAAAAACTAAGCGATAAAACTCATCTTTTCTTGTTTTTCGCAGAGGGGACCACACCCCCAAACACCGTTAATTTTGCCTGGGGCGTTGATTTCAGGCCATGAACGGCTTCCTCATCCTTTTCTACATAAGATGAAATGCCTCTGGGAAATAGAATAGTGAATAAAAGCAGTTTTTTTCTGTAAAACAAAAAAATCCCCGAACATTCCTAATAGATCTATACAAATATATCCGTTAGTTTTTATCTTAAAGCAATTCTGAGTGTACCATTCGATTCGTCGGAGTTTTCAGCATCGATTACGTACGCTTTGCAAAGTTCAGAGTAAAATCTAAGCGAGAAATATCACATTTTATATTCATGTCGACACAACACCCATACTTATGGATTGCTGTTCCATTAGCCTAACCAAACTCGATTTCACGAGTTACGTTAGAATAAGAAAATAAGATTGGGTGTTGTGTGATGGGTCAAAAGAAGAAAAGGAAGAAGACCTTGCTCCGCGATGCAATGGTTACCGTGCATAGCTCCGTTATAAGGCCTTAAAAAGAGAATAAATATCTAGATGCTACAATTAGGAAATAGGTCATATCGGGTGTCGAGTAGAGGGTTAATGGGGTCAGTAAATTGCGTGGTGATAATGAGATAGGGCGGGGGTTCATGATAATAATGGGGGCTAATGGAGTAATTGAATTCGTAATTAGGTCATGCTCGGTATCGAATAAAGGGTAAATTGGTCAGTAAATTGGTGGTGATAATTAAAGGGGCGGGGTTAACGGTAATTGGGGTGCTGATGGGAGTAAGTAAAACTCAAAAATAGGTCAAGTGAGGTGTCGAATACTGGGTAAATGGGGTCAGTAAAATGTGGGGTGATGATCAGTGGGGGCGGGGGGTTAAGATAAGGGGAGGGGGCTATTGGGAGTAGGTGGAATTCGTAATTAGTTCATGTTCGGTGTCGAATAGGGAGTAAATGGGGTCAGTAAATTGCGTGGTGATAATTAAAAGGGGTGGAGATGAAAAGTAATGGAGGGGGGGGGGGCTAGTGGGAATAGGTGTAATTCGAGAATAGGTCATCTCAGGTGTCGAATAGGGAATAAATCGGGTCAGTAATTTGCGTGGTGATAATTTAGGTGGGAAGAGGTTGATAGTAATGGGGGGGGGGGGGGGGTAATGGGAGTAGAAGGAATACGGAAATGGCTTCATTTTATTTTTTTATATAAAAATAGCCTAATAAAATACATAGTAAAATGAAAATAACTCCATTACCGTTCATCGTAAAGCAATTCTGAAAGTACCATGCGATTCGGCGGACGGTTCTGCATGGTGTAGGTGCCCAATTCAAGGTTCATACTAAAAACTAAGCGATAAAATTCATCTTTTCTTGTTTTTCGCAAAGGGGACCATACCCCCAAACACCGTAAATTTTGCCTGGGGCGTTGATATCAGGCCATGAACGGCGTCCTCATTTTTTTCTACATAAGATGTAATGCCTCTGGGAAATAGAAAAAGGAATAAAAGCGGTTTTTTTTCTGTAAATCAAAAAAATCCCCGAATATTCCTGATAGTTATATGCAAATATACCCGTTAGTTTTTATCTTAGAGCAATTCTGAATGTTCCATTCGATTCGTCGGAGTTTTCTGCATCGATTAGGTACGCTCTGCAAAGTTCAGAGTATAAACTAAGCGAGAAATATCACATTTTCCATACACGTCGACACAACACCCATACTTATGAATTGCTGCTCCATTAGTCTAACCTAACTCGATTTCACGCATTAGGCTAGAGTAAGAAAACAGCAATTCATAAGATTGGGTGTTGTGGGATGGGTCAAAAGAAGAAGAGGAAGAAGACCTTGCTCCACAATGCAGTGGTTACCGTGCATAACTCCGTTATAAGGACTCAAGAAGAGGAAGAAGGTCTAGATTTTAGAATTCGGAAATAGGTCATATGGGGTGTCGAGTAGGGGGTTAATGGGGTCAGTAAATTGCGTGGTGATAATTAGAGGGGGCGGAGTTTCATTATAATGTGGCGGGGGTTAATGGGAGTAATTGGAATTCGTAGTTAGGTCATGTTCGGAATCGAAAAAGGGGTAAATGGGGTCAGTAAATTGCGTTGGGATAATTAAAGGGGGCGGGTGTTAACGTTAATTGAAAGGGGACTAATGGGTGTAAGTGAAACTCGAAAATAGGTCATGTGAGGTGTCGAATACTGGTTAAATGGGGTCAGTAAATTGCGTGGTGATAATCAGAGGGGGCGGGAGGTTAGGGTAAGGAGGGGGTGCTATTGGGAGTAGGTGGAATTCGTAATTAGGTCATGTTCGGTGTCGAATAGTGAGTAAATGTAGTCAGTAAATTGCGTGGTGATAATTAAAGGGGGCAAGGGGTGAAAAGTAATTGGGGGGGCTAATGGGAATAGGTGGAGTTCGAAAATAGGTCATGTCAGGTGTCGAATACGGATTAAATCTCGTCAGTAATTTACGTGGTGATAAGTAAGGGGGTGATGAGGTTGATGGTAATGGGGGGGCGGCTAATGGGAGTAGGTGGAATACGGAAATGGCTTCATTTTATTTTTTTATATAAAAATAGCCCATTGAAATGCATCGTAAAATGACAATAACTCCATTAGCGTTCATCGTAAAGCTATTCTGAAAGTACCATTTGATTCGGCAGACGTTTCTGCATGGGGTAGGTGCCCATTTCAAAGTTCATACTGAAAACTAAGCGATAAAATTCATCTTTTCCTGTTCTTCGCAAAGGGGACCATACCCCCAAACACCGTTAATTTTGCCTGGGGCGTTGATTTCAGGCCATGAACGGCTTCCTCATCCTTTTCTACATAAGATGAAATGCCTCTGGGAAATAGAAAAAGGAATAAAAGCGTTTTTTTTTCTGTAAATCAAAAAAATCCCCGAATATTCCTGATAGTTATATGCAAATATACCCGTTAGTTTTTATCTTAGAGCAATTCTGAATGTTCCATTCGATTCGTCGGAGTTTTCTGCATCGATTAGGTACGCTTTGCAAAGTTCAGAGTAAAAACTAAGCGAGAAATATCACATTTTCCATACACGTCGACACAACACCCATACTTATGAATTGCTGTTCCATTAGCCTAACCTAACTCGATTTCACGAGTTACGTTAGAGTAAGAAAACAGAAATTCATAAGATTGGTGTTGCGAAGGGTCAAAAGAAGAGGAAGAAGACCTTGCTCCGCGATCCAGTGGTTACCGTGCATAGGTCCGTTATAAAGGCCTCAAGAAGAGAAGATATAGATGCTTGAATTCGGAAATAGGCCATATGGGGTGTTGAGTAGGGGGCTAATGGGGTCAGTAAAATGTTTGGTGATAATTAGATAGGGCAGGGGCTCATGATAATGTGGGGGGGGCTAATGGGAGTAATTGGAATTCGTAATTAGGTCATGTTCGGTATCGAATAAGGGGTAAATGGGGTCAGTAAATTGCGTGGTGATAATTAAAGGGGGCGGGGGTTAACGGTAATTGGGGGGGCTAATGGGAGTAGGTGAAACACGAAAATAGGTCATGTGAGGTGTCGAATACTGGTTAAATGGGGTCAGCAAATTGCGTGGTGATAATCAGAGGGGGCGGGGGATTAGGGTAAGGGGGGGGGGCTATTGGGAGTAGGTGGAATTCGTAATTAGGTCATGTTCGGTGTCGAATAGGGAGTAAATGGGGTCAGTAAATTTCGTGGTGATAATTAAAGGGGGCGGTGGTGAAAAGTAATGGGGGAGGGCTAATGGGAATAGGTGGAATTCGAAAATAGGTCATGTCAGGCGTCGAATAGGGAATAAATCGGGTCAGTAGTTTGCGTGGTGATAATTAAAGGGGGATGAGGTTGATCGTAATGTGGGGGGCTAATGGGAGTAGGTGGAATATGGAAATGGCTTCATTTTATTTTATTTTTATTAAATTGCCTAATAATATACATCGTAAAATGACAATAACTCCATTAGCGTTCATCGTAAAGCAATTCTGAAAGTACCATTCGATTCGGCGGACGTTTCTGCATGGGGTAGGTGCCCATTTCAAAGTTCATACTAAAAACTAAGCGATAAAATTCATCTTTTCCCCTAAAAGCAGTTCTGAGTTTACCATTCGATTCGTCGGAGTTTTCTGCATCGATTAGGTACCCTTTGCAAAGTTCAGAGTAAAAACTAAGCGAGAAATATCACTTTTCCCATACATGTCGACACAACACCCAACCTTATGAATTGCTGTTCCATTAGTCTAACCTAACTCGATTTCACGAGTTAGGTAAGTTAGGGGGGGGGGGGCTAATGGGAGTACGTGGAATACGGAAATGGCTTCATTTTTTTTTTTTTTATATAAAAATAGCCTAATAAAATACATCGTAAAATGACAATAACTCCATTACCGTTCTTCGTAAAGCAATTTTGAAAGTACTATTTTAATTGGCGGACGTTTCTGCATGGGGTAGGTGCCCATTTCAAAGTTCATACTAAAAACTAAGCGAAAAAATTCATCTTTTCTTGTTTTTTGCAAATTGGACCATACCCCCAAACACCGTTAATTTGGCCTGGGGCGTTGATATCAGGCCATGAACTGCTTCCTCATCCTTTTCTACATAAGATGAAATGCCTCTGGGAAATAGAAAAAAGAATAAAAGCGTTTTTTTTTTCTGTAAATCAAAAAAATCCCCGAACATTCCTAATAGTTACAGGAAAATATACCCGTTAGTTTTTTATCTTAGAGCCATTCTGAGTGTACCATTCGATTCGTCTGATTTTTCAGCATCGATTAGGTACCCTTTCCAAAGTTCAGAGCGAGAAATATCACATTTTCCATACACGTCGACACAACACCCATACTTATAAATTGCTGTTCCTTTAGTCTAACCTAGCTCGATTTCACGAGTTAGGTTAGAGTAAGAAAACAGCAATTCATAAGATTGGGTGTAGTGGGATGGGTCAAAAGAAGAAGAGGAAGAAGACCTTGCCTCGCAATGCAATGGTTACTGTGCATAGCTCCGTTATAAGGCCTCAAGAAGAGGAAGAAGGTCTAGATTTTAGAATTCGGAAAGGTCATATGGGGTGTCGAGTAGGGGGTTAATGGGGTCAGTAAATTGCGTGGCGATAATTAGAGGGGGCGGGAGTTCATGATAATGTGGGGGGGGCTAATGAGAGTAATTGGAATTCGTAATTAGGTCATTTTCGGTATCGAAAAAAGGGTAAATGGGGTCAGTGAATTGCGTGGTGATAATTAAAGGGGGCGGGGGTTAACGGTAATTGGGGGGGGGGCTAATGGGAGTAGGTGGAACTCGAAAATAGGTCATGTGAGTTGTCGAATACTGGTTAAATGGGGTCAATAAATTGTGTGGCGATAATTGGGAGTACTCGGAACTCGTAATTAGGTCATGTTCGGTGTCGAATAGTGAGTAAATGGGGTCAGTAAATTGCGTGGTGATAATTAAAGGTGGCGGAGGTGAAAAGTAATGGGAGGGGGCTAATTGGAATAGGTGGAATTCGAAAATAGATCATGTCAGGTGTCGAATAGGGAATAAATCGGGTCAGTAATTTGCGTTGTGATAATTAAAGGGGGATAAGGTTGATGGTCATGGGAGGGGAGGGTATATGGGAGTAGGTGGAATACGGAAATGACTTTATATTTTTTTTAAATAACCTAATAAAATACATCGTAAAATGACAATAACTCCATTAGTGTTCATCGTAAAGCAATTCTGAAAGTACCGTTCGATTCGGCGGACGTTTCTGCATCGATTAAGTATCCTTTCCAAAGTTCAGAGTAAAAACTAAGCGATAAATTTTACATTTTCCATACACGTCGACATAACACCCATACTTACAAATTTCTGTTCCTTTAGCCTAACCTAACTCGATTTCACGAGTTAGGTTAGAGTAAGAAAACAGCAATTCATAAGATTGGGTGTTGTGTGATGGGTCAAAAAAGGAAGAGGAAGAAGACCTTGCTTCGCGATGCAGTGGTTACTGTGCATAGCTCCGTTATAAGGCCTCAAGAAGAGGAAGAAAGTCTAGATTTTAGAATTAGGAAAGGTCATATGGGGTGTCGAGTAGGGGGTTAATGGGGTCAGTAAATTGCGTGTTTATAATTAGAGGGGGCGGGGGTTCTTGATAATGTGGGGTGAGTAATGGAAGTAATTGGAATTCGTAATAAGGTCATGTTCGGTATCGAATAAGGGGTAAATGGGGTCATGTAGAGTGCGTGGTGATAATTAAAGAGGGCGGGGGTAAAAAGTAATTTTGGGGGCCAATGGGAGTAGGTGAAACTCGATAATAGGTCATGTGAGGTGTCGAATACTGGGTAAATGGGGTCAGTAAATTGTGTGGTGATGATCAGAAGGGGAGGGGGGTTAGGGTAGGGGGGGGGTCTATGGGGAGTAGGTGGAATTCGTAATTAGGTCATGTTCGGTGTCGAATAGGGAGTAAATGGGTGTCAGTACATTGCGTGGTGATAGTTAAAAGGGGTGGTGGTGAAAAGTAATGGGGGGGGGCTAATGGGAGTAGGTGGAATACGGAAATGGCTTCATTTTATTTTTTTCATATAAAAATAGCCTATTGAAATGCATCGTAAAATGACAATAATTCCATTAGCGTTCATCGTAAAGCAATTCTGAAAGTACCATTCGATTTGGCGGACGTTTCTGCATGGGGTAGGTGCCCATTTCAAAGTTCATACTAAAAACTAAGGGATAAAATTCATTTTTTCTTTTTTTTCGAGATGACCATACCCCCAAACACCGTTGATTTTGCCTGGGGCGTTGATTTCAGGCCATGAACTGCTTCTTCATCCTTTTCTTCATAAGATGAAATGCCTCTGGGAAATAGAAAAAGGAATAAAAGCGGGTTTTTTTCTGTAAACCAAAAAAATCCCCGAACATTCCTGATAGTTATATGGAAATATATCCGTTAGTTTTTATCTAAAAGCAATTCTGAGTGTACCATTCGATTCGTCGGAGTTTTCTGCATCGATTAGGTACCGTTGGCAAAGTTCAGAGTAAAAACTAAGCGAAGAATATCACATTTTCCATACATGTCGACACAAAACCCAACCTTATGAATTGCTGTTCCCTTACCTTAACATAACTCGATTTCACGAGTTAGGTTAGAGTAAGAAAAATGCAATTCATAAGATTGGGTGTTGTGTGATGGGTCAAAAGAAGAAGACGAAGAAGACCTTGCTCCTCGAAGCAGTGGTTACTGTGCATAGCTCCGTTATAAGGCCTCAAGAAGAGGAAGAAGATCTACATACTAGAATTCGGAAATAGGTCATATGGGGTGTCTAGTAAGGGATTAATGGGGGCAGTAAATTGCGTGGTGATGATTAGAGTGGGCGGGGGTTCATGATAATTTCGGGGGGGCTTATCGGAGAAGTAGTCCAGTTTGCTATGTCGTAGATACCACGTTCGTTTTAAATTTTTGGGGATTAGTTAAACTATACATTTTTTGAAAGTTTAGAACCAGAGGAATCCCAAAAGCAATCTTTCCATTTTTTTTAAATCGCTATGGTGGTCAAAATGGACGTCAAACTGGTCACTCCGATTCCTAGTATTTTTGGCAGGATCTCGAATGCTGCATCAGCTATGGTTCCAATGCCAGCAATGAATGCAAACCTTTAAGCATCCATGGAAGCAGTAAAGTCATCTCCAATGGCCTGAGAGAAAAAAAAGACTCTAAATATGCCTACAATATCTGATAATTATGTAAAAAAATGTAATTTTCTTGCATAATGAGTACCAGTTTCCATGCGGTTCACAATTATAATGTTAGATAAGGCAGGTTTTAACACACAACACATGAAAGTTTTTTTTTACATGGCTGTTGTGATCCCAAGACATCTCATATATCAAGGAGTGAAGCCTCAAGTGACTGGGCCTTGCCAGAAGTTTAGTTACTACAAGCCAGATGATACTGAAGCAAGCCAATTAAAAGATCAGTTCAGTTTAGTCCTTATGCCTTCAGGTTGGCAATTAGTGATGGACAAAGTTATGCCACGACTTGGTGAGCTTCATGCAGTGATGGCTGCCTTGAGAGCCCTTGGCGCATCAATTGAAAACTCTGGAATAGATGATGCTTGGGGAGAGGCCGATCTCTATGGATCTGCAACCACTAGACAGATTCTAAAATGCACTCATTACAAGCGCTCACTACGTGCACACATCTACTCTTACACGGCACTTTATGAATTGGCACTAGAGCAATTCTTGATGGATAACCCTGAACTGAAAGGAGTGTGTGTTGAATCAGTTGCTCCAGTGGAGAATGTACTTCGGAATAAAGACACCTCTTCTGAATCTGTGAAGCAAGCCAATGACAAACTTTTGCAGGCTTTGACACAGAAAGACATTGTTAAAGGCTTCAGGATTGGGAAGCAGAGAAGTCCAAAAATGCCATGTTCAAATCGTTGATGAATTACTTGCGACGAGTGGAGACCATTCTGTTCTTTGTAGCAGCATCCAGGAATGCTGATCTGAACCTGCATCTAGAAGCTGGTGAAGCATTGTGTAGGCTGTATTTTGCAATGGATAGAATCAAATACAGCCGCCTGTGGCCACGCTACATAGATGATATGCATCAGCTAAAGGTCAAACACCCAGACACGTGGAAAGAACTGGAGGAAGGCAACATATCTGTCACCAACAATGTTATACCCTTTGTGTCTGTTGGGGCTGATCATGCCTGTGAGCACCTGAATAAACTCATGAAGGTTCATGCTGGCCTTATTGGAATCTCCAATAATTCAAATGCACGACAGCGCTTCTTCATGGCAGCTCCTGAGCTGTCCAGCCTGGCAAAGAAATTCAAGGGCCAGTTCAACATAGAAGGAAACAATCAGGCAAAGCATCATGACCTCTCTCCAGCTATTGTCCAAAGAGAACATGCAGCAGTCAGTAAAATCAAAGATGCAATATTGACTCATGGGAACCCATTTGCCGTTGAGGGTAACAGACTGTACAATCTGATAACCCATGCATACATACCAGATGAGTATGTGCCACAAATACTGAACATGGATGATAATGGACAGAAGTTGTATGAGGAATATGTTGCTGACCGAATCAATGGAAACATCAGCCTATGGAATCCTTTAAAGAAACAGAACAATAAGATGTTTACATCTGGCAATTTGAAACAGATGGTCAAGATTCGAGACAAAACCATTGACATGAAAGAAACAAAAGACCTATATGGCAGACTTATGGTCTTGGCCAGATCAAACAGAGATGTAGATCAGAAAGAAGCCATTGGCAACTATGAACTCACCCTGACGCCAAGATCACTCTTTGCTCCAGATGGGGCAATTTTGCCATGCACTGACAAGTCAAAGCTCATCCATGCTCTAGAGAAGGTCGTGTCAGATAGAGCTGTTGAAACTGGTTCACAGCCAGAAACGGAAGCTATGGAGGAGGAAAGTATGTGCCCTACCAAGAAGATTGCAGTTGTGGATGGAATGGTGCTTGTGCACAAGATGACTAAGAAACCCTCAACAGTCATCACTGTTAGAGACCTGAGCCTCAGTTTCTATGAAAGGCTGATGACAGTAAATTGCGTGGTGATAATTAGAGGGGATGGGCGATCATAATAATGTGGAGGGGGCTAATGGGAGAAGGTGGAATTGATAATTAGGTCATGTTCGGTATCGAATAAGGGTTAAATGGGGGCAGTAAATTGCTTGGTGATAATTAAAGGGGGCGGAGGTTAACGGTAATTGGGGGGGGCTAATGGGAGTAGGTGAAATTCGAAAATAGGTCATGTGATGTGTCGAATGCTGGGTAAATGGGGTCAGTAAATTGCGTGGTGGTAATCAGAGGTGGCGGGGTTTAGGGTAAGGGGGGGGGGGCTATTTGGAGTAGGTGGAATTGGTAATTAGGTCTTGTTCGGTGTCGAATAGGGAGTAAATGGGGTCAGTAAATTGCGTGGTGATAATTAAAGGGGGCGGGGGTGAAAAGTAATGGGGGGGGGCTAATGGGAGTAGGTGGAATTCGAAAATAGGTCATGTATGGTGTCGAATAGGGAATAAATCGGATCAGTAATTTGCGTGGTGATAATTAAAGGGGGATGAGGCTGATCGTAAGGTGCGGGGATAATGGGAGTACGTGGAATATGGAAATGGCTTCATTTAATTTTTTTATATAAAAATAGCCTAATAAATACATCGTAAAGTAACAATAACTCCATTAGCGTTCATCGTAAAGAAATTCTGAAAGTACCATTCGATTAGGCGGACGTTTCTGCATGGGGTAGGTGCCCATTTCAAAGTTCATACTAAAAACTAAGCGATAAAATTAATCTTTTCTTGTTTTTCGCGAAGGGGACCATACCCCCAAACACCGCTAATTTTGCCTGGGGCGTTGATTTCAGGCCATGAACGGCTTCCTCATCCTTTTCTACATAAGATGAAATGCCTCTGGAAAATAGAAAGAGGAATAAAAACGGTTTTTTCTGTAAATCAAAAAAATCCCCGAACATTCCTGATAGTTATATGCAAATATATCCGTTAGCTTTTATCTTAAGGCAATTCTGAGTGTACCATTTGATTCGTCGGAGTTTTCTTCATCGATTAGGTACCCTTTGCAAAGTTCAGATTAAAAACTGAGCGAGAAATATCACATTTTCCATACACGTCGACACAACACCCATACTTATGAATTTCTTTTCCATTAGCCTAACCTAACTCGATTTCACGAGTTAGGTTAGAGAAAGAAAACAGCAATTCATAAGATTGGGTGTTGAGGGAAGGGTCAAAAGAATAAGAGGAAGAAGACCTTGCTCCGCGATGCAGTGGTTACCGTGCATAGTTCCGTTATAAGGCCTCAAGAAGAGAAAGAAGATCTAGATGCTAGAATTCGGAAATAGGTCATATGGGGTGTTGAGTAGGGGGTTAATGGGGTCAGTAAAATGTTTTGTGATAATTAGATAGGGCAGGGGCTCATGATAATGTGGGGGGGGCTAATGAGAGTAATTGGAATTCGTAGTTAGGTCATGTTCGGTATCGAATAAGGGGTAAATGGGGTCAGTAAACTGCGTGGTGATAATTAAAGGGGGCGGGGGTTAACGGTAATTGGGGGGGCTAATGGGAGTAGGTGAAACACGAAAATAGGTCATGTGAGGTGTCGAATACTGGTAAAAAAATTTTTTTTTTTTTTTTTTTTTACGTCACGGCCTATAGCGCCGGTAGGCTTTTTTTCCGGTGGGGCCTGATGATCGGCCCAAGGCTTCTTCCCGGTGGGTCCTGATGGTCGGCCCAGCCCGTTCTGGCGCAGGCGAGTGTTTATAGTGGCGCCATCTTGCATTGGCTCATGCTGCCCTCCCGGAGCTCATCTTTAATCCTAGAATCTAGAGTCCGGGTTGATAGGTGGTCTTCTGGACAGCATGTGGGTAGTTTTAAGCCACTCGGCGGCGGCTGAAAAATCCCAGCTTGGTGGCACCGGGCGGGGATTGAACTCGCGTCCTCCTGAACGCGGTGGTGTTATTCTGTCGATTCAGCCACCGCCTCCCCTTAAAATGGGGTCAGCAAATTGCGTGGTGATAATCAGAGGGGGTGGGGGGTTCGGGTAAGGGGGGGGGGCTATTGGGAGTAGGTGGAATTCGTAATTAGGTCATGTTCGGTGTCGAATAGGGAGTAAATGGGGTCAGTAAATTTCGTGGTGATAATTAAAGGGGGCGGTGGTGAAAAGTAATGGGGGGGGGCTAATGGGAATAGCTGGAACTCGAAAATAGGTCATGTCAGGTGTCGAATAGGCAATAAATCTGGTCAGTAATTTACGTGGTGATAATTAAAGGGGGATGAGGTTGACGGTAATGGGGGCGGGGGGCTAATGGGAGTAGGTGGAATACGGAAATGACTAATAAAATACATCGTAAAATGACAATAACTCCATTAGCGTTCATCGTAAAGCAATTCTGAAAGTACCGTTCGATTCGGCGGACGTTTCTGCATGGGGTAGGTGCCATTTCAAAGTTCATACTAAAAACTAAGCGATAAAATTCATCTTTTCGTGTTTTTCGGAAAGGGGACCATACCCCCAAACACCGTTAATTTTGCCTGGGGCGTTGATTTCAGGCCATGAACGGCTTCCTCATCTTTTTCTACATAAGATGAAATGCCTCTGGGAAATAGAATAAGGAATAAAAGCAGTTTTTTTCTGTAAAACAAAAAAATCCCGAACATTCCTGTTAGTTATATGCAAATATATCCGTTAGTTTTTATCTTAAAGCAATTCTGAGTGTACCATTCGATTCGTCGGAGTTTTCAGCATCGAGTACGTACGCTTTGCAAAGTTCAGAGTAAAAACTAAGCGAGAAATATCACATTTTCCATACACGTCGACACAACACCCATACTTATGGATTGCTGTTCCATTAGCCTAACCTAACTCGATTTCACGAGTTACGTTAGAGTAAGAAAACAGCAATTCATAAGATTGGGTGTTGTGTGATGGGTCAAAAGAAGAAGAAGAAGAAGACCTTGCTCCGCGATGCAGTGGTTACCGTGCATAGCTCCGTTATAAGGACTCAATAAGAGAAAGAATATCTAGATGTTACAATTTGGAAATAGGTCATATGGGGTGTCGAGTAGAGGGTCAATGGGGTCAGCAAATTGCGTGGTGATAATGAGATAGGGCGGGGGTTCATAATAATGTGGGGGTGTGCTAATGGGAGTAATTGGAATTCGTAATTAGGTCATGCTCGGTATCGAATAAAGGGTGAATGGGGTCAGTAAATTGAGTGGTGATAATTAAAGGGGGCGGGGGTTAACGGTAATTGGGGGGGTGCAGATGGGAGTAAGTAAAACTCAAAAATAGGCCATGTGAGGTGTCGAATACTGGGTAAATGGGGTCAGTAAAATGTGGGGTGATGATCAGAGAGGGCCGTGGGCTAAGATAAGGGGAGGGGGCTATTGGGAGAAGGTGGAATTCGTAATTAGTTCATGTTCGGTGTCGAATAGGGAGTAAATGGGGTCACGAAATTGCGTGGTGATAATTAAAGGGGTGGAGATGAGAAGTAATGGGGGGGGGGGGCTAATGGAAATAGGTGTAATTCGAGAATAGGTCATCTCAGGTGTCGAATAGTGAATAAATCGGGTCAGTAATTTGCGTGGTGATAATTAAGGTGGGATGAGGTTGATGGTAATGGGGAGGGGGGGGAGTTATTGGGAGTAGGTGGAATACGGAAATGGCTTCATTTTATTTTTTTTAAATAAAAAGAGCCTAATAAAATACATCGTAAAATGACAATAACTTCATTAGCGTTCATCGTAAAGCAATTCTGAAAGTACCATTCGATTCGGCAGACGTTTCTGCATGGGGTAGGTGCCCTATTCAAGATTCATACTAAAACCTAAGCGATAAAATTCATCTTTTCTTGTTTTTCGCATAGGGGACCATACCCCCAAACACCGTTAATTTTGCCTGGGGCGTTGATTTCAGGCCATGAACGGCTTCCTCATCCTTTTCTACATAAGATGAAATGCCTCTGGGAAATAGAAAAAGGAATAAAAGCGGTTTTTTCTGATAATCAAAAAAATCCCCGAATATTCCTAATAGTTATATGCAAATATATCCGTTAGTTTTTATCTTAGAGCAATTCTGAGTGTACCATTGGATTCGTCGGAGTTTTCTGCATCGATTAGGTACCCTTTGCAAAGTTCAGAGTAAAAACTAAGCGAGAAATATCACTTTTTCCATACACGTCGACACAACACCGATACTTATGGATTGCTGTTCCATTAGCCTAACCTAACTCGATTTCACGAGTTAGGTTAGAGTAACAAAACAGCAATTCATAAGATTGGGTGTTGTTTCATGGGTCAAAAGAAGAAGAGGAAGAAGACCTTGTTCCGCGATGCAGTGGTTACCCTGCATAGCTCCACTATAAGGACTCAAGAGGAGGAAGAAGATCTAGACACTAACATTCGGAAATAGGTCATATGGGGTGTCGAGTAGGGGGTTAATGGGGTCAGTAAATTGCGTGGTGATAATTAGAGGGGATGGGGATTCATAATAATGTGGATGGGCTAATGGGAGTAGGTGGAAATCGTAATTAGGTTATGTTCGGTATCGAATGAGGGGTAAATGGGGTCAGTAAATTACTTGGTGATAATTAAAGGGGGCGGGGGTTAATGGTAATTGGGGGGGCCTAATGGGAGTAGGTGAAACTCGAAAATAGGTCATGTGAGGTGTCGAATGCTGGGTAAATGGGGTCAGTAAATTGCGTGGTGATAATCAGAGGTGGCGGGGTTAAGGGTAAGGGGGGGGGTTATTTGGAGTAGGTGGAATTGGTAATTAGGTCATGTTCGGTATCGAATAAGGGGTAAATGGGGTCAGTAAATTGCGAGGTGATAATTAAAGGGGCGGTGGTGAAAAGTAATGGTGGGGGCTAATGGGAATAGGTGGAATTCGAAAAAAGGTCATGTCAGGTGTCGAATAGGGAATAAATCTGGTCAGTAATTTGCATGGTGATAATTAAAGGGGGATGAGGTTGATGAAAATGGAGGGGGTGCTAATGGGAGTAGGTGGAATACGGAAATGGCTTCATTTTATTTTATTTTTATAAAAATACCTCATGATATACATCGTAAAATGACAATAACTCCATTACCGTTCTTCGTAAAGCAATTCTGAAAGTACCATTTTAATCGGCGGACGTTTATGCATGGGGTAGGTGCCCATTTCAAAGTTCATACTAAAAACTAAGCGATAAAATTCATCTTTTCTTGTTTTTCGCAAAGGGGACCATACCCCCAAACACAGTTAATTTTTCCTGGGGCGTTGATATCAGGCCATGAACTGCTTCCTCATCCTTTTCTACATAAGACAAAATGCCTCTGGGAAATAGAAAAAGGAATAAAAGTTGTTTTTTTTTCTGTAAATGTAAAAAAATCCCCGAACCTTCCTGATAGTTAAACGCAAATATACCCGTTAGTTTTTATCTTAGAGCAATTCTAAGTGTACCATTCGATTCGTCGGACTTTTCTTCATCAATTAGGTACACTTTGCAAAGTTCAGAGTAAAAACTAAGCGAGAAATATCCCATTTTCCATACATGTCGACACAACACCCATACTTATAAATTTCTGTTCCATTAGCCTAGCCTAGCTCGATTTCACGAGCTAGGTTAGAGTAAAAAAACAGCAATTCATAAGATTGGGTGTTGTTTGATGGGTCAAAAGAAGAAGAGGAAGAAGACCTTGTTCCGCGATGCAGTGGTTACCGTGCATAGCTCCGTTATAAGGACTCAAAAGGTGGAAGAAGATCTAAATGCTAGAATTCGGAAATAGGTCATATGGGGTGTCGAGTAGGGGGTTAATAGGGTCAGTAAATTGCGTGGTGATAATTAGAGGGGATAGGGGTTCATGATAATGTGGGGGGGGGCTAATGTGAGTAGGTGGAATTCGTAATTAGGTCATGATCGTTATCGAATAAAGGGTAAATGGGGTCAGTAAATTGCGTTGTGATAATTAAAGGGGGCGGGGGTTAACGGTAATTGGGGGGGTGCTAATGGGAGTAAGTAAAACTCAAAAATAGGTCATGTGAGGTGTCGAATACTGGGTAAATGGGGTCAGTAAAATGTGGGGTGATGATCAGTGGGGGCGGGGGGTTAAGATAAGGGGAGGGGGCTATTGGGAGTAGGTTCATGATAATGTGTGGGGGGGCTAATAGGAGTAGGTGGAATTCGTAATTAGGTCATGCTCGGTATCGAATAAGGGGTAAATTAGGTCAGTAGATTGCATGGTGATATTTAAAGGGGGCGAAGGTTAACGGTAATGGGGGGGGCTAATGGGAGTAGGTAAAACTCGAAAATAGGTCATGTGAGGTGTCGAATACTGGTTAAATGGAGTCAGTAAATTGCATGGTGATGATCAGAGGGGGCGAAGGGTTAGGGGAAAGGGGGAGGGGGCTATTTGGAGTAGGTGGAATTCGTAGTTATGTCATGTTCGCTGTCGAATAGGGATTAAATAGGGTCAGTAAATTGCGTGGTGATAATTAAAGGGGGTGGGAAAGAAAGGTAATTTGGGGACTAAAGGGAATAGTGGAATTCGAAAATAGGTCATGTCAGGTGTTGAATAGGGATTAAATCGGGTCAGTAGTTTACGTGGTGTTAATTAAAGGGGGATGAGGTTGATGGTAAGGGGGGGGGGGATTAATGGGAGTAGGTGGAATACGGAAATGACTTCATTTTATATTTTTATATAAATATAGCCTAATAAAATACTTCGTAAAATGACAATAACTCCATTAGTGTTCATCGTAAGGCAATTCTGAAAGTACCGTTCGATTCGGCGGACGTTTCTGCATGGGGTGGGTGCTCATTTCAAAGTTCATACTAAAAACTAAGCGATAAAACTCATCTTTTCTTGTTTTTCGCAGAGGGGACCACACCCCCAAACACCGTTAATTTTGCCTGGGGCGTTGATTTCAGGCCATGAACGGCTTCCTCATCCTTTTCTACATAAGATGAAATGCCTCTGGGAAATAGAATAATGAATAAAAGCAGTTTTTTTCTGTAAAACAAAAAAATCCCCGAACATTCCTGATAGATCTATGCAAATATATCCGTTAGTTTTTATCTTAAAGCAATTCTGAGTGTACCATTCGATTCGTCGGAGTTTTCAGCATCGATTACGTACGCTTTGCAAAGTTCAGAGTAAAATCTAAGCGAGAAATATCACATTTTATATTCATGTCGACACAACACCCATACTTATGGATTGCTGTTCCATTAGCCTAACCAAACTCGATTTCACGAGTTACGTTAGAATAAGAAAATAAGATTGGGTGTTGTGTGATGGGTCAAAAGAAGAAAAGGAAGAAGACCTTGCTCCGCGATGCAATGGTTACCGTGCATAGCTCCGTTATAAGGCCTCAAAAAGAGAATAAATATCTAGATGCTACAATTAGGAAATAGGTCATATCGGGTGTCGAGTAGAGGGTTAATGGGGTCAGTAAATTGCGTGGTGATAATGAGATAGGGCGGGGGTTCATGATAATGTGGGGGGGGCTAATGGGAGTAATTGGAATTCGTAATTAGGTCATGCTCGGTATCGAATAAAGGGTAAATTGGGTCAGTAAATTGAGTGGTGATAATTAAAGGGGGCGGGGGTTAACGGTAATTGGGGGGGTGCTAATGGGAGTAAGTAAAACTCAAAAATAGGTCAAGTGAGGTGTCGAATACTGGGTAAATGGGGTCAGTAAAATGTGGGGTGATGATCAGTGGGGGCGGGGGTTAAGATAAGGGGAGGGGGCTATTGGGAGTAGGTGGAATTCGTAATTAGTTCATGTTCGGTGTCGAATAGGGAGTAAATGGGGTCAGTAAATTGCGTGGTGATAATTAAAAGGGGTGGAGATGAAAAGTAATGGGGGGGCTAATGGAAATAGGTGTAATTCGAGAATAGGTCATCTCAGGTGTCGAATAGGGAATAAATCGGGTCAGTAATTTGCGTGGTGATAATTTAGGTGGGAAGAGGTTGATAGTAATGGGGGGGGGGGGGGGGGTAATGGGAGTAGAAGGAATACGGAAATGGCTTCATTTTATTTTTTTATATAAAAATAGCCTAATAAAATACATAGTAAAATGAAAATAACTCCATTACCGTTCATCGTAAAGCAATTCTGAAAGTACCATGCGATTCGGCGGACGGTTCTGCATGGTGTAGGTGCCCAATTCAAGGTTCATACTAAAAACTAAGCGATAAAATTCATCTTTTCTTGTTTTTCGCAAAGGGGACCATACCCCCAAACACCGTAAATTTTGCCTGGGGCGTTGATATCAGGCCATGAACGGCGTCCTCATTTTTTTCTACATAAGATGTAATGCCTCTGGGAAATAGAAAAAGGAATAAAAGCGGTTTTTTTCTGTAAATCAAAAAAATCCCCGAATATTCCTGATAGTTATATGCAAATATACCCGTTAGTTTTTATCTTAGAGCAATTCTGAGTGTTCCATTCGATTCGTCGGAGTTTTCTGCATCGATTAGGTACGCTTTGCAAAGTTCAGAGTAAAAACTAAGCGAGAAATATCACATTTTCCATACACGTCGACACAACACCCATACTTATGAATTGCTGCTCCATTAGTCTAACCTAACTCGATTTCACGCATTAGGCTAGAGTAAGAAAACAGCAATTCATAAGATTGGGTGTTGTGGGATGGGTCAAAAGAAGAAGAGGAAGAAGACCTTGCTCCGCAATGCAGTGGTTACTGTGCATAACTCCGTTATAAGGACTCAAGAAGAGGAAGAAGGTCTAGATTTTAGAATTCGGAAATAGGTCATATGGGGTGTCGAGTAGGGGGTTAATGGGGTCAGTAAATTACGTGGTGATAATTAGAGGGGGCGGAGTTTCATTATAATGTGGCGGGGGTTAATGGGAGTAATTGGAATTCGTAGTTAGGTCATGTTCGGAATCGAAAAAGGGGTAAATGGGGTCAGTAAATTGCGTGGTGTTAATTAAATGGGGCGGGGGTTAACGTTAATTGGAAGGGGACTAATGGGTGTAAGTGAAACTCGAAAATAGGTCATGTGAGGTGTCGAATACTGGTTAAATGGGGTCAGTAAATTGCGTGGTGATAATCAGAGGGGGCGGGAGGTTAGGGTAAGGAGGGGGTGCTATTGGGAGTAGGTGGAATTCGTAATTAGGTCATGTTCGGTGTCGAATAGTGAGTAAATGTAGTCAGTAAATTGCGTGGTGATAATTAAAGGGGGCAAGGGGTGAAAAGTAATTGGGGGGGCTAATGGGAATAGGTGGAGTTCGAAAATAGGTCATGTCAGGTGTCGAATACGGATTAAATCTCGTCAGTAATTTACGTGGTGATAAGTAAGGGGGTGATGAGGTTGATGGTAATGGGGGGGCGGCTAATGGGAGTAGGTGGAATACGGAAATGGCTTCATTTTATTTTTTTATATAAAAATAGCCTAGTTAAATTCATCGTAAAATGACAATAACTCCATTAGCGTTCATCGTAAAGCTATTCTGAAAGTACCATTTGATTCGGCAGACGTTTCTGCATGGGGTAGGTGCCCATTTCAAAGTTCATACTGAAAACTAAGCGATAAAATTCATCTTTTCCTGTTCTTCGCAAAGGGGACCATACCCCCAAACACCGTTAATTTTGCCTGGGGCGTTGATTTCAGGCCATGAACGGCTTCCTCATCCTTTTCTACATAAGATGAAATGCCTCTGGGAAATAGAAAAAGGAATAAAAGCGGTTTTTTTTCTGTAAATCAAAAAAATCCCCGAATATTCCTGATAGTTATATGCAAATATACCCGTTAGTTTTTATCTTAGAGCAATTCTGAATGTTCCATTCGATTCGTCGGAGTTTTCTGCATCGATTAGGTACGCTTTGCAAAGTTCAGAGTAAAAACTAAGCGAGAAATATCACATTTTCCATACACGTCGTCACAACACCCATACTTATGAATTGCTGTTCCATTAGCCTAACCTAACTCGATTTCACGAGTTACGTTAGAGTAAGAAAACAGCAGTTCATAAGATTGGGTGTTGAGCGAAGGGTCAAAAGAAGAAGAGGAAGAAGACCTTGCTCCGCGATCCAGTGGTTACCGTGCATAGGTCCGTTATAAGGCCTCAAGAAGAGAAAGAAGATATAGATGCTTGAATTCGGAAAGAGGTCATATGGGATGTTGAGTAGGGGGTTAATGGGGTCAGTAAAATGTTTGGTGATAATTAGATAGGGCGGGGGCTCATGATAATGTGGGGGGGGCTAATGGGAGTAATTGGAATTCGTAATTAGGTCATGTTCGGTATCGAATAAGGGGTAAATGGGGTCAGTAAATTGCGTGGTGATAATTAAATGGGGCGGGGGTTAACGGTAATTGGGGGGGCTAATGGAAGTAGGTGAAACACGAAAATAGGTCATGTGAGGTGTCGAATACTGGTTAAATGGGGTTAGCAAATTGCGTGGTGATAATCAGAGGGGGCGGGGGGTTAGGGTAAGGGGGGGGCTATTGGGAGCAAGTGGAATTCGTAATTAGGTCATGTTCGGTGTCGAATAGGGAGTAAATGGGGTAAGTAAATTTCGTGGTGATAATTAAAGGGGGCGGTGTTGAAAAGTAATGAGGGGGGGCTAATGGGAATAGGTGGAATTCGAAAATAGGTCATGTCAGGCGTCGAATAGGGAATAAATCGGGTCAGTAGTTTGCGTGGTGATAATTAAAGGGGGATGAGGTTGATCGTAATGTGGGGGGCTAATGGGAGTAGGTGGAATATGGAAATGGCTTTATTTTATTTTATTTTTATTAAATTTCCTAATAATATACATCGTAAAATGACAATAACTCCATTACCGTTCATCGTAAAGCAATTCTGAAAGTACCATTCGATTCGGCGGACGTTTCTGCATGGGGTAGGTGCCCATTTCAAAGTTCATACTAAAAACTAAGCGATAAAATTCATCTTTTCCCCTAAAAGCAGTTCTGAGTTTACCATTCGATTCGTCGGAGTTTTCTGCATCGATTAGGTACCCTTTGCAAAGTTCAGAGTAAAAACTAAGCGAGAAATATCACTTTTCCCATACATGTCGACACAACACCCAACCTTATGAATTGCTGTTCCATTAGTCTAACCTAACTCGATTTCACGAGTTAGGTAAGTTAGGGGGGGGGGGGCTAATGGGAGTACGTGGAATACGGAAATGGCTTCATTTTATTTTTTTTATATAAAAATAGCCTAATAAAATACATCGTAAAATGACAATAACTCCATTACCGTTCTTCGTAAAGCAATTTTGAAAGTACTATTTTAATTGGCGGACGTTTCTGCATGGGGTAGGTGCCCATTTCAAAGTTCATACTAAAAACTAAGCGAAAAAATTCATCTTTTCTTGTTTTTTGCAAAGGGGACCACACCCCCAAACACCGTTAATTTTGCCTGGGGCGTTGATATCAGGCCATGAACTGCTTCCTCATCCTTTTCTACATAAGATGAAATGCCTCTGGGAAATAGAAAAAAGAATAAAAGCGTTTTTTTTTCTGTAAATCAAAAAAATCCCCGAACATTCCTAATAGTTACAGGAAAATATACCCGTTAGTTTTTTATCTTAGAGCCATTCTGAGTGTACCATTCGATTCGTCTGATTTTTCAGCATCGATTAGGTACCCTTTCCAAAGTTCAGAGCGAGAAATATCACATTTTCCATACACGTCGACACAACACCCATACTTATAAATTGCTGTTCCTTTAGTCTAACCTAGCTCGATTTCACGAGTTAGGTTAGAGTAAGAAAACAGCAATTCATAAGATTGGGTGTAGTGGGATGGGTCAAAAGAAGAAGAGGAAGAAGACCTTGCCTCGCAATGCAATGGTTACTGTGCATAGCTCCGTTATAAGGCCTCAAGAAGAGGAAGAAGGTCTAGATTTTAGAATTCGGAAAGGTCATATGGGGTGTCGAGTAGGGGGTTAATGGGGTCAGTAAATTGCGTGGCGATAATTAGAGGGGGCGGGAGTTCATGATAATGTGGGGGGGGCTAATGAGAGTAATTGGAATTCGTAATTAGGTCATTTTCGGTATCGAAAAAAGGGTAAATGGGGTCAGTGAATTGCGTGGTGATAATTAAAGGGGGCGGGGGTTAACGGTAATTGGGGGGGGGCTAATGGGAGTAGGTGGAACTCGAAAATAGGTCATGTGAGTTGTCGAATACTGGTTAAATGGGGTCAATAAATTGTGTGGCGATAATTGGGAGTACTCGGAACTCGTAATTAGGTCATGTTCGGTGTCGAATAGTGAGTAAATGGGGTCAGTAAATTGCGTGGTGATAATTAAAGGTGGCGGAGGTGAAAAGTAATGGGAGGGGGCTAATTGGAATAGGTGGAATTCGAAAATAGATCATGTCAGGTGTCGAATAGGGAATAAATCGGGTCAGTAATTTGCGTTGTGATAATTAAAGGGGGATAAGGTTGATGGTCATGGGGGGGGAGGGTATATGGGAGTAGGTGGAATACGGAAATGACTTTTTTTTTTTTTTAAATAACCTAATAAAATACATCGTAAAATGACAATAACTCCATTAGTGTTCATCGTAAAGCAATTCTGAAAGTACCGTTCGATTCGGCGGACGTTTCTGCATCGATTAAGTATCCTTTCCAAAGTTCAGAGTAAAAACTAAGCGATAAATTTTACATTTTCCATACACGTCGACATAACACCCATACTTACAAATTTCTGTTCCTTTAGCCTAACCTAACTCGATTTCACGAGTTAGGTTAGAGTAAGAAAACAGCAATTCATAAGATTGGGTGTTGTGTGATGGGTCAAAAAAGGAAGAGGAAGAAGACCTTGCTTCGCGATGCAGTGGTTACTGTGCATAGCTCCGTTATAAGGCCTCAAGAAGAGGAAGAAAGTCTAGATTTTAGAATTAGGAAAGGTCATATGGGGTGTCGAGTAGGGGGTTAATGGGGTCAGTAAATTGCGTGGTTATAATTAGAGGGGGCGGGGGTTCTTGATAATGTGGGGTGAGTAATGGAAGTAATTGGAATTCGTAATAAGGTCATGTTCGGTATCGAATAAGGGGTAAATGGGGTCATGTAGAGTGCGTGGTGATAATTAAAGGGGGCGGGGGTAAAAAGTAATTTGGAGGCCAATGGGAGTAGGTGAAACTCGATAATAGGTCATGTGAGGTGTCGAATACTGGGTAAATGGGGTCAGTAAATTGTGTGGTGATGATCAGAAGGGGATGGGGGTTAGGGTAGGGGGGGGTCTATGGGGAGTAGGTGGAATTCGTAATTAGGTCATGTTCGGTGTCGAATAGGGAGTAAATGGGTGTCAGTACATTGCGTGGTGATAGTTAAAAGGGGCGGTGGTGAAAAGTAATGGGGGGGGTGCTAATGGGAGTAGGTGGAATACGGAAATGGCTTCATTTTTTTTTTTATATAAAAATAGCCTATTGAAATGCATCGTAAAATGACAATAATTCCATTAGCGTTCATCGTAAAGCAATTCTGAAAGTACCATTCGATTTGGCGGACGTTTCTGCATGGGGTAGGTGCCCATTTCAAAGTTCATACTAAAAACTAAGGGATAAAATTCATTTTTTCTTGTTTTTCGAGGAGATGACCATACCCCCAAACACCGTTGATTTTGCCTGGGGCGTTGATTTCAGGCCATGAACTGCTTCCTCATCCTTTTCTTCATAAGATGAAATGCCTCTGGGAAATAGAAAAAGGAATAAAAGCGGTTTTTTTTCTGTAAACCAAAAAAATCCCCGAACATTCCTGATAGTTATATGGAAATATATCCGTTAGTTTTTATCTAAAAGCAATTCTGAGTGTACCATTCGATTCGTCGGAGTTTTCTGCATCGATTAGGTACCGTTGGCAAAGTTCAGAGTAAAAACTAAGCGAAAAATATCACATTTTCCATACATGTCGACACAAAACCCAACCTTATGAATTGCTGTTCCCTTACCTTAACATAACTCGATTTCACGAGTTAGGTTAGAGTAAGAAAAATGCAATTCATAAGATTGGGTGTTGTGTGATGGGTCAAAAGAAGAAGACGAAGAAGACCTTGCTCCGCGAAGCAGTGGTTACTGTGCATAGCTCCGTTATAAGGCCTCAAGAAGAGGAAGAAGATCTACATACTAGAATTCGGAAATAGGTCATATGGGGTGTCTAGTAGGGGGTTAATGGGGTCAGTAAATTGCGTGGTGATGATTAGAGTGGGCGGGGGTTCATGATAATTTCGGGGGGGCTTATCGGAGAAGTAGTCCAGTTTGCTATGTCGTAGATACCACGTTCGTTTTAAATTTTTGGGGATTAGTTAAACTATACATTTTTTGAAAGTTTAGAACCAGAGGAATCCCAAAAGCAATCTTTCCATTTTTTTTAAATCGCTATGGTGGTCAAAATGGACGTCAAACTGGTCACTCCGATTCCTAGTATTTTTGGCAGGATCTCGAATGCTGCATCAGCTATGGTTCCAATGCCAGCAATGAATGCAAACCTTTAAGCATCCATGGAAGCAGTAAAGTCATCTCCAATGGCCTGAGAGAAAAAAAAAGACTCTAAATATGCCTACAATATCTGATAATTATGTAAAAAAATGTAATTTTCTTGCTTAATGAGTACCAGTTTCCATGCGGTTCACAATTATAATGTTAGATAAGGCAGGTTTTAACACACAACACATGAAAGTTTTTTTTTACATGGCTGTTGTGATCCCAAGACATCTCATATATCAAGGAGTGAAGCCTCAAGTGACTGGGCCTTGCCAGAAGTTTAGTTACTACAAGCCAGATGATACTGAAGCAAGCCAATTAAAAGATCAGTTCAGTTTAGTCCTTATGCCTTCAGGTTGGCAATTAGTGATGGACAAAGTTATGCCACGACTTGGTGAGCTTCATGCAGTGATGGCTGCCTTGAGAGCCCTTGGCGCATCAATTGAAAACTCTGGAATAGATGATGCTTGGGGAGAGGCCGATCTCTATGGATCTGCAACCACTAGACAGATTCTAAAATGCACTCATTACAAGCGCTCACTACGTGCACACATCTACTCTTACACGGCACTTTATGAATTGGCACTAGAGCAATTCTTGATGGATAACCCTGAACTGAAAGGAGTGTGTGTTGAATCAGTTGCTCCAGTGGAGAATGTACTTCGGAATAAAGACACCTCTTCTGAATCTGTGAAGCAAGCCAATGACAAACTTTTGCAGGCTTTGACACAGAAAGACATTGTTAAAGGCTTCAGGATTGGGAAGCAGAGAAGTCCAAAAATGCCATGTTCAAATCGTTGATGAATTACTTGCGACGAGTGGAGACCATTCTGTTCTTTGTAGCAGCATCCAGGAATGCTGATCTGAACCTGCATCTAGAAGCTGGTGAAGCATTGTGTAGGCTGTATTTTGCAATGGATAGAATCAAATACAGCCGCCTGTGGCCACGCTACATAGATGATATGCATCAGCTAAAGGTCAAACACCCAGACACGTGGAAAGAACTGGAGGAAGGCAACATATCTGTCACCAACAATGTTATACCCTTTGTGTCTGTTGGGGCTGATCATGCCTGTGAGCACCTGAATAAACTCATGAAGGTTCATGCTGGCCTTATTGGAATCTCCAATAATTCAAATGCACGACAGCGCTTCTTCATGGCAGCTCCTGAGCTGTCCAGCCTGGCAAAGAAATTCAAGGGCCAGTTCAACATAGAAGGAAACAATCAGGCAAAGCATCATGACCTCTCTCCAGCTATTGTCCAAAGAGAACATGCAGCAGTCAGTAAAATCAAAGATGCAATATTGACTCATGGGAACCCATTTGCCGTTGAGGGTAACAGACTGTACAATCTGATAACCCATGCATACATACCAGATGAGTATGTGCCACAAATACTGAACATGGATGATAATGGACAGAAGTTGTATGAGGAATATGTTGCTGACCGAATCAATGGAAACATCAGCCTATGGAATCCTTTAAAGAAACAGAACAATAAGATGTTTACATCTGGCAATTTGAAACAGATGGTCAAGATTCGAGACAAAACCATTGACATGAAAGAAACAAAAGACCTATATGGCAGACTTATGGTCTTGGCCAGATCAAACAGAGATGTAGATCAGAAAGAAGCCATTGGCAACTATGAACTCACCCTGACGCCAAGATCACTCTTTGCTCCAGATGGGGCAATTTTGCCATGCACTGACAAGTCAAAGCTCATCCATGCTCTAGAGAAGGTCGTGTCAGATAGAGCTGTTGAAACTGGTTCACAGCCAGAAACGGAAGCTATGGAGGAGGAAAGTATGTGCCCTACCAAGAAGATTGCAGTTGTGGATGGAATGGTGCTTGTGCACAAGATGACTAAGAAACCCTCAACAGTCATCACTGTTAGAGACCTGAGCCTCAGTTTCTATGAAAGGCTGATGACCCTTACACAGGAATTTGATGAAATCATTCTGGTTTTCGACACATACAAGTCAAATTCCCTGAAGAATGCAACAAGACAGAAGAGACTCCAAGGGAAGGATCCAGTTCAGTACCAAGTAAGAGATGAGACAAGCATCAAGCACATACCCATGAGTAGGTTCCTATCACATGACAAGACGAAGGCTGACCTGACAGAATACCTGGCAAGAAAGACACTTGATTACAGCAAAGACTCTTCCAAGCTGATCATCACTTCAGCATCTGGAGTAACCAGAAGTAACAAAGATGTTGGAATCTTTGATGACAATAACCACGAGGAAGCAGACACATTAATGATATGTCTAGCAGTATCTGCATCAAGAAGAAACCAAGGTGATATACAGCTGAGATTCTTCTCCCCTGACACTGATGTGTTTGTACTGGCAATTGCCAACTATGATTTGCTGCCTAAGTATACATCTATCTCAATGGTGTCTGGGATCCTACAGATCCAGCCTTTCTGGGATACTCTTGGTAACAAGAAGGCAAAGGCATTACCAGCTTTCCATGCCTTTTCTGGTGCAGACAATACAGGAAGATTTGCAGGAATAGGCAAGGCCACATGGCTGAAAATTTATCTATTAGCTGATGATGATATCATTGAAGCTCTGAGGATGCTAGGCAATGACAGTGAAGTTACAGAGAAATGGCAGAAGAGTTTGGCTAGATTTGTGTGTGCAGCTTATTCTCCAAAAGGAATCAACATCAGAAGTATTCCAGAGCTGAGATGGCACATGTTCTGCAAATACATGGCAGACAGTGACAAGCTTCCCCCAACAGTTGGTGCCCTCAAGCAACACATTCTGAGGGCCCATGCTCAGGCTCGTGTCTGGGACCAGGCAGCCATCCCACAACAAGAACTGTTGGATCCACTAGAGAATGGCTATTACAAAGATAACACAGGTATTTATTAATTTATTATTTATAGAAAAAAATCCTTTTAGAATACAATACATAGTTATCTCACAGCTACTTTACACTATTGTGCCTTTCAAGAGAGTTTATATACATTGTATATTATTATATTTACGGAACATGATAACAAGTATGATGTCATACTATTATATTTTGACAGGTATGATGAAACCCATTACCACAGAAGTTCCTCCTGCACCCGAGGCCATTATTGAGATGGTGAGATGTCACTGCAAGAGCGACTGTTCTTCACAGAGATGCTCCTGTCGATCAAAGAACTTGCGGTGCACTGATCTTTGTCTCTGTACTAACCAGTGTGAAAATGATGAAGATTCACAAGCTGATATTCATGGTTCAGATGACAGTGATAGTGATAATGATGAATGAGACTATACTTTCAGGAAAGACTACCTATACTGTTCCTATTTCAGACATTAAATTGTGTTTTACGAATGACACATTTATAAGCAAAGATTTACGTCGGTTACATGTTAAGATATCAATCGTTTGATGCTCAATTTTATAATTTTTCATACTGGATATACCATGTATACATTGCTTACATATTAAACAGGTAAATTTTGTCATTTCCATTGAATCTTGGTGCCTGATCATACAATGTAATGCTTCAAAGTGAAGATTTATAGGCCATGATTAGATAAAAACTTCATTTTTGACGCTCTTATTTAAAAATCCAAGATGGCTGCCACAGACCCCTGGGAAAAAATGGAAAGAATGTTTTTTGTATTCTATGCATCCTAAGGATTCCAAAAATGTATAGTTTAGCAAATCCCCCAAAATTAAAAACGAAAATACATAGTGAACTGGACTAAAGGTGAAATTCGTAATTAGGTCATGCTCGGTATCGAATAAGGGGTATATGAGGTCAGTAAATTGCGTGGTGATAATTAAAGGGGGCGGGGGTTATCAGTAATTGGGGGGGGGCTAATAGGAGTAGGTGAAACTCAAAAATAGGTTATGTGAGGTGTCGAATACTGGGTAAATGGGGTCAGTAAATTGTGTGGTGATGATCAGAGGGGGCGGGGGGTTAAGGTAAGGTTGGGGGGATATTTGGAGTAGGTGGAATTCGTAATTAGGTCATGTTCGGTGTCGAATAGGGAGTAAATGGGGTCAGTAAATTGCGTGGTGATAACTACAGGGGGCGGGGATGAAAAGTAATGGGGGGGGGGTTAATGGGAATAGGTGGAATTCGGGAATAGGTCATCTCAGGTGTCGAATATGGAATAGATCGGGTCAGTAATTTGCGTGGTGATAATTAAAGGGGGAGGAGGTTGATGGTAATGGGGGGGGGTCTAATGGGAGTAAGTGGAATACGGAAATGACTTTATTTTTTTTTTTATAAAAATAGCCTAATGAAATACATCTTAAAATGACATTAACTCCAATGGCGTTCATCGTAAAGCAATTCTGAAAGTACCATTCGATTCGGCGGACGTTACTGCATGGGGTAGGTGCCCATTTCAAAGTTCGTACTAAAATCTAAGCTATAAAACTCATCTCTTCTTGTTAGAAAAAGGAATAAAAGCGGTTTTTTTCTGCAAATCAAAAAAATCCCCGAACATTCCTGATAGTTATATGCAAATATACCCATTAGTTTTTATCTTAGAGCAATTCTGTGTGTACCATTCGATTCGTTGGAGTTTTCTGCATCGATTAGGTACCCGTTGCAAAGTTCAAAGTAAAAACTAAACGAGAAATATCACATTTTCCATACACGTCGACACAACACCCATACTTATGAATTGCTGTTCCATTAGTCTAGCCTAGCTCGATTTCACGAGTTAGGTTAGAGTAAGAAAACAGCAATTCATAAGATTGGGTGTTGAGTGATGGGTCAAAATAAGAAGAGGAAGAAGACCTTGCTCCGCGATGCAGTGGTTACCGTGCATAACTCCGTTATAAGTCCTCAAGAAGAGAAAAAAGATCTAGAAGCTAGAATTTGGAAATAGGTCATATGGGGTGTCGAAGAGGGAGTTAATGGGGTCAGTGAATTACGTGGCGATACTTAGAGGGGGCGCGAGTTCATGATAAGGGGGGGGGGGGCTAATGGGACTAGGTGGAATTCGTAATTAGGTCATGTTCTGTATCGAATACGGGATAAATGGGGTCAGTAAATTACGTGGTAATAATTAAAGAGGGCGGGGGTTAACGGTAATAGGGGGGAGCTAATGGGAGTAGGTGAAACTCGAAAAAAGGTCATGTGAGGTGTCGAATACTGAGTAAATGGGGTCAATAAATTGCGTGGTGATAATCAGAGGGGGCGGGGGGTTAGAGTAAGGGGGGGGGGCTACAGAGAGTAGATGGAATTCGTAATTAGGTCATGTTCGGTGTCGAATAGGGAGTAAATTGGGTCAGTAAATTGCATTGTGATAATTAAAGGGGCGGGGGTGAAAAGTAATGGGTGAGGGGGCTAATGGGAGAAGGTGAAATTCGGATATAGGTCATCTGAGGCGTCGAATAGGGAATAAATCGGGTCAGTAATTTGCGTGGTGATAATTAAAAGGGGATGAGGTTGATGGTAACGGAGGGGGTTAATGGGACTAGGTGGAATGCGGAAATGGCTTCATTTTTTTTTTTATATAAAAATAGCCTAATAAAATACATCGTAAAATGACAATAACTCCATTACAGTTCTTCGTAAAGCAATTCTGAAAGTACCGTTTGAATCGGCGGACGTTTCTGCATGGGGTAGGTGCCCATTTCAAAGTTCATACTAAAAACTAAGCGATAAAATTCAAATTTTCTTGTTTTTCGCAAGGAGGACCATACCCCCAAACACCGTTAATTTTGCCTGGGGCGTGGATTTCAGGCCATGAACGGCTTCCTCATCCTTTTCTACATAAGATGAAATGCCTTTGGGAAATAGAAAAAGGAATAAAAGCGTTTTTTTTCTGTAAATCAAAAAAATGCCCGAACATTCCTGATAGTTATATGCAAATATACTACACCCAAACTTATGAATTGCTGTTCCCTTACCCTAACCTAACTCAATTTCTCTACGGAAAGGTCTTTTTCCTCTTCCTCTTGTGGCCTCTCATCAACACCCCATCTTATGAAATGCTATTGAGTTTATGGTACCTTAACAAAACCTAACATGATTTCAACACCCTAATTTTCAACAGCACCGCATAAGTTCGGGTGTTGTTGAGAGTTGTTGTTGTTGTTCGGGTGTTGTTGAGAGGCCAAAAGAAGAGGAGGAAGAAGACCTTTCCATAGAGAAATCGAGCTAGGTTAGGGTAAGAAAACAGCAATTCATAAGATTGGGTGTTGTGTGATGGGTCACAAGAAGAAGAGGAAGAGACCTTGCTCCGCGATGCAGTGGATACCGTGCATGGCTCCGTTATAAGCCATCAAGAGGAGGAAGAAGATCTAGACGCTAGAATTCGGAAATAGCTCATATGGGGTGTTGAGTAGGGGGTTAATTGGATCAGTAAATTGCGTGGTGTTAATTAGAGGGGGCAGGGGTTAATGGTAATGGGGGGAGCTAATGGGAGTAGGTGGAATAAGGAATTAGGTAAAGTTCGGTGTCGAACAGGGAGTAAATGGGGTCAGTTAATTGCGTGGTGATAATTAAAGGGGGCGGGGGTTAATGGTGATTGGGAGGGAGCTAATGGAATGTAAGTAAAGCGATAAAAATCAGCTTTTCTTGTTTTTCGCAAAAGGGACCATACCCCCAACACCGTTAATTTTGCCCGGAGCGTTGATTTCAGTCCATGAACGGCTTCCTCATCCTTTACTACATAAGATGAAGAGCCTCTGGGAAATAGATACCTAAAAAAAAGGAGTAAAAGTGTTTTTTTTTCTGTAAATCAAAAAAATCCCCGAAGATTCGTGATAGTTATATGCAAATATATCGGTTATATTTTATCTTGGAGCAATTCTGAGTGTACCATTCGATTCGTCGGAGTTTTCTGCATCGATTAGGTACTCTTTGCAAAGTTCAGAGTAAAAACTATGCCAGAAATATCACAGTTTTCTATATCTAAAGCCTGATCTTGAGGTCACAATTTTTGCTCCCAGTTTCATTGTTTATTTTTTTCTATCGGGGTAACAAAAATATTAAAACTTATTATTCCGCTTGAAATCGTCAAATATTATGTGTAGAAGATGACGGCAAATCCAGTGTTGTCATCAGAATTGCTGTACGTTTAGAAATAAGGGACATATATGCATTTTTACCGTTGATTTGGGATAACACGAATGTTTACTTAATTCTGCACGAACAAGTATCACCTGATGCAAAATGTGACGAGGATATCAAAACTGGTCTTGGTTTTACTCTATAATGAATATTAAGAGCGTTATTCGCAGTTTTATATATCTAGATCCTGATCTTGACGTCACAGCTTTGCTCCCAGGTTCATTGTTTATTTCCTTACTATCGGGGTAGCAAAATATTTAAGACTTATTATTCCGCTTGAAATCGTCAAATATTATGTGTGAAAGATGACGACGAATCCAGTGGTGTCATCAGAATTGCTGTGCGTTTAGATATGAGGGACATATATCCATTTTTACCGTTGATTTGGGAAAGACACGAATGTTTGCTTAATTATGGACGAACGGCGGAGAGATGACTCGTGCATTATCAGGTAATGTGCCCAAATACTGACCACTGGGGGGCGTGGACTATTACAACACAATTTACAGGTGTGCCGGCAGGTGTGTGAGGTGCCAGGTCAAGCGTTAATTACCCCCTTAGGAGCTATTCTTAACACCCGCTTCCTTGGGGGCCATGGCGGGGCTGACCTGAGCCCAGCCCCGTCCAGACAGCTTTTTCTTACGTTGTGTCACTAATTATCGTTGCAAGAGACGCCACAACGCCCCACGCATTCGCTGTCGATGGGGAAAGGCTTGCCTACACTAGCGCTAGCGTAGATAATGTAATAATGCAGAAAACAAGGTAAAATATTCTCGGCGGGCAGTGTGACTTGTACCCCGTAACATATTTTTCGTTTTCACGGCTAAAATACATCTTTTCTGCACTCGTCTCATGTATCCACGTGTGCACGGGCGTGGAAGGCTGTCGTGGGCTTATGGGCGTGATCGTAAGTAGCTTTGTTTGTGAGAAAATAAGGATATATTTTTTTCGTGGCGGGCTTGGGGCAGAACCCTAACCCGTGACATATTTTTCGTTTTCACGGCTACAATACATCTTTCCTGCACTCTTTTCATATATCCACGTGTGCACGGGCGTGGAAGCTTGACATGGGCTTACGGGCGTTATCTTAAGTGGCTTCGTTTGTGAGAAAATAGGGATCTATATTTTTCGTGGCGGGCTTAGGGCACAAACCTAACCCGTGACATATTTTTCTTTTTCACGGCTATAATACATCTTTCCTGCACTCGTTTCATATATCCACGTGTGCACGGGCGTGGAAGGCTGTCGTGGGAATCGAACCCGGGTTCTCTTGTTTGTGAGCCGAGTGTGCTAGCCACTGCACCACGAAGCCCCCTGCTGGGTTGGGAGGAGGGGTTAGTTTGCATATGTGGACATTTTTTGTGGTGTGTCGTGAGTGGTGGGCTGGTGTAATAGTGGTTTAAGTCTGGTAATTCCTTGGATTTGGTATATTTTACAGAAACCACTACATGCCTGAGATGCCCCGCCCCGCCCCAACCCACCATCATGACCTGCCCGCCCCCCTGGCATAAATTGGTAAGAAATGCATGCTCTTAATGGATATTCCAGTCCATAACTATGTGGGGTGTGTTGTTATATATACCCTTGACTTGTATTCCTTTACTGTAAGATTCAAAACAATTCTAACCTAACCTTGGGAGTAGTAGTTATGTATATTAGCTTTGCCTACCATTTTTGTGACACTGACTGTTCATTTCTGATAAAAAAAATATGATGCCTGTTATTATTTATAAGGTTATATTTTCCAGAAACTCCTAAATGACTGACTCTTCGATGTCTGAGACGACCCACCCTGCCCTGCGTCATGACCTCCCAGCATAAATTGGTAAGAGATGCATACCACTGTTGATGGTTGCACAAGCCTATAGCTGTGTGGGCTTTGTTGTGTTCATGCATAGTTACCCTTGAACTGCTTCCTTTACTATTAATAAAAAAAGAAACTAACCTAATCTAACCCCGTCTGAGAATTTACTTTAAAAATTTCTCGTATTCCGTCTGTACCTTGATTCATTGGTACTACTGCTCTCGTCAGTACCTATATGATGCCCTTTATTATGGGGATGGTGCTATTCTACAGAAACCGTGCGCTGAATGGGTGACTTTTCAATACTGGAGGTCCACTCCCTGACGCCCCGCCCTGCCCCGCCCCGCACGTCATGACCTGCCCCGGCGTCAGTTGGTAAGTAATGCATGCTGTTTATGATTATCCAGCACACAGCTATGTGGGCAATGTTGTTGTCATATATATTACCCATGAGCTGGTTCTGTTTACAGCAAGAATCATTACCTTATAAAACCTAACGTGTGCTTCTGATGCAATGCATTGTCCGAGGTGTGATCAAATCGCTAGGAAGCTTAGTGTTATTTAATTGCAACCAAACATAATGAACTCGAGCAAGACCTAACATGACACCTGACTGACCTGTGTCTCTGCCAGAATGCAATGTATGGTTTAAAACTTTTAGCTTTTTTTTTAAGTTTTCAATATTCTGTAAGCTGTTAGTTAGTATGTATTAATTAAGGCTAAAATACTAACATAATGTATTAAACCTCCTGTGAAATGTCGCTAATATGTAGATGTATATTGTCTACCCTTATCACCGTCAGGGTAAGTGTCAGGGAGGGATTTTTAAGTCTCCTCCACCAAATTGACTGGGGTGGTGGGCACTTTTTTCTTTATATATATGATGATTGTATTTACTCATGATAATATTTTTTGCATGAGTCAGTTTACTTTTTACAACTTTTAACCCTCTCCCGCACCGAAAGTTTCCAATAAGTTTCTATTCCACTCATCATGCGTTGGAAACTTATTGGAAACGTTCAGTGCGGGAGAGGGTTAAGAGTTGTAAAAAGTAAACTATTCCACTCATCATGCATCAGAGACACGCCAATCCTTGTCGACAGACCGACTTGGTCGGCTAGATTTTGATCGCCGATAAAGTCGGTCTGTCGGCTCCCTGCTTTGCCTTTGGCAAAGGCCCGTGCCCCCTCGTGCAAGATGGAGCAATCTCCCCCCCCCCCCCCTTCCCCCACACACACACCTCATCATGCATTTCTCTGGCCCGACCGGCCTTTTTTTGCCGCCGCGATACTCCACATTCCCAGTCATATTTTACCCTCACGGATATATCGTACCCCCAAAAATTTGATATCAATGGCCTCATAAAAACCTGTACTAGAACATCCACAAATAAAAATAGAGGAACTTTTAATATATAAACAATGGAGACTTGTTTCATGTCTCCGTATAGAGTATTGTAGACAACAAATCCTAAGTACCAGCTCTTCCCCACTCGCTAGCTCGAAATCTTATGGGCCAACTTTTTTTATCTGAATATATGTTTCGAAGCGGAGCTTAGTGAGGACTTTTATGGTATCCTCAAAATCTTCATACGCCAAATAGCTCCCGAGTTACACCAAGAAAACTTTATTTTTTTCTTCTTCCGTCACAGTAGGCTAAAAAAAATAAATCGCTTAAAGCTCCTCATCTACGCTCCTTAGAAATGTTGCCATATGTTACCATTAAGAAACTTATCCCGACAAATGAAGCTCCCAAATTTGATGCATTTTCACGGAAAGCTTATTTCTTAATCAATTTTTTAAAGTTTATGAGCCATTTTGCGTCACCGTGTGCCAGGACCTCTTACCCCTGATGACGCAAAATATGTCATCGTGCGCGAGAGGGTTAGGCAGAATTACAATTATTTGATTTAAAACCTCAATTCCACCAACAGTTATAACTACTATTAATCTAATAGCTCAGTTCAAATTCCAGCTACTCTTTTATTTTAAAAGCTCAATAACAATTACTCAATGTTGTTGTGCACGTGCTGGTGGAGCGCCGACGTAAGTTTGGACAGGGGATGCTTGCAGCCTATGTTGATCTCAAGAAGGCGTTTAATTCAGTGCATCGTGAGGCACTCTGGGATCTTCTGCGACTCCGTGGGATTCCTGCGAGGACTATTGGTCTGCTGACTGGCCTGTATTCTGGGACAGAGTGCTGTGAAGTGTGGGGGGGGCTTGTCCAGCTTCTTTCCCGTGAATGCGGGAGTGAGGCAGGGCTGTGCCCTTGCCCCATCGCTTTTCAACACTTGTATAGGCTGCGTACTGGGCAGGGTTGTGGACCAGAGTCATTGCAGAGCATCCATTGGCAATACCAGGGTCACTGACCTTGTTTTTGCTGATGATGCAGTAATCCTGGCATGGTCGCTGGAGGTCTTGGTGATGGCTCTCGAGGCACTGCACGAGGAGGGGAACCCCTTGGGACTCCAGGTCTCCTGTTCCAAGACCAAGACACAGGTGTTTGGAGGCTTGCTGAATAACACAGTACAGTCTGTTCATGAGTGTGGCGAGTACGTTGAGATCTCAGAAAGCTTCACGTATCTTGGTAGCGTAATTCATAACAACGGTGAGTCTGGCCAGGAAGTCTTGCGACGGATTGGTCTGGCCTACGGTGTTATGGACTCGCTCAGCGTTGTCAGTACCTGTGCAGAAGGACTAAGATCCGGATCTTCAAGTACCTTGTGCTCCCTGTCTTATTCTATGGTTGGGAGACATGGACACTAAATGGAGGCTTGGAGAGGCAGATTGATGGCTTTGGTAATAAGTGTCTACGCAGAATCATGGGATATCGCTGGAATGACTTTGTGTCAAACCGACGACTGCCTATGGCACCGGTAAGCTGTTATGGTAGAGGCAAGTGTTTGCAGTGGTGCCATCCTGCTTGTCTCTAGGATTGCACCGATAAGCAATTTGGCCGATTACCTATTAATCGGTAACCAAGAATCGGCCGATTATTTATAAAGTATAAATGTGATTAATCTTCATTAAATACTGGACACTGGTACCACAAAACTAAAGACATACCGTAACCCTCATGTTTACAACTTTGTTTACTGCCCAACTGTCATCTCCTGTATGGAGAACAAATACTTCTAGTAGTCTGTTACTTATAATTTAGCCTTGCTTTGTGAAAACATACCGGTCTTAATATGTTAGAAGTTGACAATTTTCTCGTTCTTGTGGTGATCCCACATGCTACTAGAAATGGTAGTGTACAGAAAGTTTATCAGACTCTCAAGTCTTCTACTAATTTACTGTCTTATGCACGGTAGGCATGGTGAAGGATATTACTTTATTAATGTTTTTACATTACAATTGAAAAGTGATTTGCTTAAAGTACTGAGTAAAAATAATTTTCATTATATTACAATAACTTGTTTCCTTATGCGCGGCAGGCATGGTGAATGATATTACTCAATTACTGTACTAAGCAAGTTTAAATAGGTATATAATTTTTCTTGGTTGTAATATGAAGTAATATGTTGATTTTTTTCAAGTTTCAAAGTTGAAGCAAATACCGGTACTTCAGTTCATATCATAATTTTATATATCAATTTTAACTACCTAATATACATTTGCATAGCGACTTGTTCGAAATAAATGCTGTGGAAAGGTATCAGAAATTTGGTAACATCACCACCCTTACATTAACATTATTAATATTATGTTATGTACAGTCGCGCTACGAGGTGTTGACACATTTCTCATAATCTTTCGAACACGGGGCGTAGGCTGGCGATATCTGGCAACTATCCCCGGGGAAATATTCTCTACCGACTTTTATAAAACTACTTAATTTTAAACGCTTTATGTGAATGTGGCAAAGAGAAACGTATTGGAATGATAGGTTATGTAGCCACCCACATTCATTTAAAGAATCGCCGGGGCGGAGTAGGGGTCGCTTCACTATTCATACCTACAAATTATATATATTATTATTTTGATCAGATGTATGTAATTCACTCGACAGTGCTGAATGAAAGAAAGCAGCAGTGCAGCGCTGGCCAAGCATCGTCTCTACCCAGACAATAGGCTATATCGCGTCGTCTGTCGTATATCTCGTGCAACTTTGAATTATATGTCTGGCCACTTGTTAATACTTCTCTTAGGATTTTAGCGTTTATTAAAAATATAGACAATTGATTGTGTGATTTTTTTTCATAATCTCGCTGACTTCACACACACAAGATTTATATAGCCATGCATGAATGTCGTTCCCGATGACGTCATCATAATGCGAATTCATTTTGTAGTATTTATTTCCGATTTCATCAAATGAAGTGCAGCTAATTATTTTTTCCTATTATTTTATTATATAGGATTTATCATTACATTGAAAGAAAGAGTAACATATTTGTGCATATATATATATATATATATATATATATATATATATATATATATATATATATATATATATATATATATATATATATATATATATATATATATATATATATATATATATATATATATATATATATATATATATATATATATATATATATATATATATATATATATATATATATATATATATATATATATATATATATATATATATATATATATATATATATATATATATATATATATATATATATATATATTTAGTCTTACCATAGAAATCATCCATGCCCGGCCATAGCACTTAAAGGGTTAAACATAGCTATAGACTTTAGCTGGCACTAGTATGACTTTCCTAGGTGTGCATATGAACCCAATTCCTTACAGAGTGAGTGAGTGAGTGAGTGACTATGTGACTGAGCCGTGAAAAGGAAAATGTTATATATTCAAAGCTTAGTCTTAAGGACGTACGAGACACCTGGGGAGGGGTGTTTTTGTCAAAATATACCATTCCGCAAAACTTGATTTAAAAAAGTTCTTATACCATCTAGAAATAATCCCCGACCAATCTTTTCCTCGTAGCGCAAATTTTACATGTCTGGCGCGGGTTTAACCTTTCTCCTACCGACTATAGAAACCGTTTTATTTTTTCTAATTTCTCTTTACATATGACAGTTGTTGTCTCAGTGAACCTATTGATATGATTTGATTACAAATATCATATCCCGTTTTCAAATTACGTAATGTTCCATTTAAGGAACATTGGAGGGTAAGGAAAAATTACACATTTTATGAAATGCTTTTGACCAACCAAAAGTTACAAAATCATAAATTCTCATTGAAATTCATATACAGGTTGAAAAGAAATGGATCTATTTAGTTATTGACTTATTTGGAGTGGTACATTTCAAAACACTGCTTTCCCCTTTCTGTATGTGTTGAACACCACACTTCTTACACATCTTTTTTGTGTTTTTCTGACAAACCTTACATCTACCCTGTGTAGTTGTACCCAGCATATGATTTATCCCATCATATCGAACCTCTCCTGGAAGTGCAGCAGTACTGCTAGGTCTCGAAGGATGAGCTATGTCTACTTTGAGTAGACACAGTGTCACATGACGACGAAATTCCAAGTGAGACAGTTTGGCTGGCTCTACTTGACAGTGAATCCTCCATGCAGCAATCATGACAACATTTATAAGGTTGACAAAAAGTGGCCAATACCATTTTTTACCACGGATCGTGGGACGGTAAGTTTCAGAAAGCCGATCCATAAGGTCAACTCCACCCATTCCTTTATTGTAGGAGTTTATGAGATGTGGCTGTGTTACCTCTTTTTCACCTCCTTTTACACGTCGCTTTACTTTATGGATGGGGTTGTGTGTTTCCCAGTTGCTGGCAACAGCAAACACTGAGTTGTCGTTCCACTTAGCAACATATACTTTCCCATCACTACAGTAGTCATATGTACCCCTTCCCTTCTTTTGTAGATCTTTTGTACTAGTAATTGTTTTAGTTGCACCAGCTGTTCTGTTTTCTCGGACAGTGCCAGTTGCTTTCATCTTCCTGTTAGCCAATTCCGTCATCAAATCGTAACTGGTAAAAAAGTTGTCAAAATAGAGCTGGTGGCACGTGACACTTGACTTACATGCTATGATATCAACTTTCTCCATGACAACACGTGTTCCAAGGGGTTGTTTCATAGCATTCGTTTCTTTTCCTTGATATATCTTTAGATGGTATGGGTAACCATCATTGCCACACAAACACCAGATTTTGTATCCGAAGCGTATGGGCTTTCCTCTAATGAACATTTTGCAACTATGGCGTCCAAAGTACGGTACCATTGATTCATCAATGCTTAGCATTTCATGGAATATGCCAGCACTGATAAGACTGTCATTTAGCATGTCATACAGGGGAGAAATTTTGCTCATTTTATTTCCTACAGTAAGATTTTGATTGTCAGCAAAATGAATATATCTTTTGATCTCAAGGTACCTATTTTTACTCATGGTACTGGACACAATAGGTACACCTAGGTCAGGCTGAGTTGACCAATAATGATGTTCCTCTGGTAGGGTGTGGTATCCTGAGAGCAAGACAATTCCCAAAAAATTACGAATATCTTTTTCTGAGACACGAAAATTTGGGTTGTTACACTCACGGTTGGCATACCTATTGGTTTCTAGAACTATGTGTTTCAACATCTCTGGGGTAAATATTTTCTCCCATATTTCATACACCGATTTTCCTTCCATTTCCATAACAGTTTCAGTAATATCTTTGTCACCACAAAGAAGTGATTTATCAAACCACATTAGAGTGCGGTGAAATATGTTTATTCTGATACCCTCCAGTGTTTTATAAATGGAACATCCATTTTTTTGAAGAGAAATGATGTGTCAATTACAAGATTTATTATTTTTTCCTTCCTAATAGTAATATCTCAATCATCATCTATGAAATGATAGAAAAAAATCCTACTTCTAGTGAAGGACATTTAGTGCATTCCATTTTGTATGTTGTGATGTTAAATAGCTGTTTTTTCTCCATATTCGTTCGCTTACTAAATTTCTGCAAAACTATAAAAGCTCAAATTTGCTACTGATACAGGCAAATTGGTGCTTCATCTAAATGCAGGTACATTAAATATGACAATAGTTGTCAATGAGATAATGAACGAAACTTCGAAACCCTATGTTCCATATAGGGAACACTGGAAGGAAATGGACCGAGTTAGTCCGGTAGCAGCGACGGGCCAAATTTGTGGCTTTACCGTGTGGCAGCGACGGGCCAAATTTGTGGCTTTACCGTGTGCCAGCGACGGGCCAAATTTGTGGCTTTACCGTGTAGCAGCGACGGGCCAAATTTGTGGCTTTACCGTGTACCAGCGACGGGCCAAATTTGTGGCTTTACCGTGTACCAGCGACGGGCCAAATTTGTGGCTTTACCGTGTACCAGCGACGGGGGCCAAATTTGTGGCTTTACCGTGTACCAGCGACGGGGGCCAAATTTTTGCCATTATATAAACCCCCCAAAAAATAGATTATGCATAACCTGATCACAAGTGCGTTGATATATAATACGAAATGTTTTTTTGTGAGTGAGGATTTTTTTCTCATTAGTTCGCTAAGAAGGGCCTTTTCGAAACATGATCCCCGCAGCTACCGGGTTAAAGGTTAAATTTTGTCTTTTTTTTTTAATCGCAGAAAGTCTAAAATCAATCAGATCTACGTAAAAAGTAGAGGGAATGTTGATTATACAAGTAGCTTGGGACCTATGATTAGATATTGTTGACAGGGTGAAGGAGATAGGAGTATTAACAGGAAAAAGTGACAAAAAACGATTTTACGCGATGTTCGACGAACATAATAAAAGAAATACTATTATGCCTTTTTATATGGGAAACTTTTAGAATATTTTCTAGAGCGCTCTAAGCATATCTAAAGACTATTCACAGTCAAAAAAAGAAAGTGATTGGCTATGTATTAATGGTGCTGTGTAATCTTAAGTGTCGCTACACGTATACGCACATGTATACGTATTAGTATGCATGTTGCTGTCCTTCATCTTCCACCTTTGATTAGATAGTTAGTGTAGCTTGTCACAAACAGGCTCGTAAGGACCAGCAGGTCTGCTGTTGTTTGTTCTTTCTTTGTGTTTCTTTGTGTTAAAGTATACATACATTGTTCTGGCTCGTACAAAATGTAGGCAACATAGATACCTACTTAGTTTCGTCGCAGTACAAGATAGTTTAGTTAGATGACCACAGGTGTCCCGGACCCCATTAAACACAGCTATAGACAGTAGCTGGCACCAGTATGATCTCCCTAGGAGTGTATATGAACACAGTTCCTTACAGAGTGAGTGAGGGAGGGAGGGAGCCGTGACCAGAAACGTGATATATATTCACAGCTTGGTCATAAACACAGCTATAGGCAGTAGCTGGCACCGGAATGACCTTCCTAGGAGTGTATATGAACCCAATTCCTTACAGAGTGAGTGAGTGAGTGAGTGAGTGAGCCGTGACAAGGAACATGATATATATTGACAGCTTGGTAATAAACAAAGCTATAGACAATAGCAGGCACCAGTTTGACCTTCCAAGGAGTGTATATGAACCCAACTCCTTACAGAGTGAGTGAGTGACTGACTGACCCGTGATCAGGAACATGATATTTTTTTTTATAACAAAGGAGACATCTCAAGGGCACACATAAAAAGAAAACTATAATAAAAATGCCCGCTACTCGCTGCTCCCAAAAAAGAAACAAAAGAAGTGTCCAAAAGCAAGGTCAAATTCAGGAGGAGAGGTGTCCTGATACCCTCTTCTTGAAAGAGTTCAAGTCGTAGGCAGGAGGAAATACAGATGAAGGAAGATTGTTCAAGAGTTTACCAGCGTGAGGGATGAAAGAGTGAAGATGCTGGTTAACTCTTGCATAAGGGGTTTGGACAGTATAGGGATGAGCATGAGTAGAAAGTCGTGTGCAGCGGGGCCGCGGAAGGGGGGAGGCATGCAGTTAGGAAGTTCAGAAGAGCAGTCAGCGTGGAAATATCGATAGAAGATAGAAAGAGAGGCAACATTGCGACGGAATTTGAGAGGTAGAAGATTATCAGTATGAGGAGGAGAGCTGATGAGACGAAGAGCCTTAGCCTCCACTCTGTCCAGGAGAGCTGTGTGAGTGGAGCCCCCCACACATGAGATGCATACTCCATACGAGGGCGGACAAGGCCCCTGTATAAGGACAGCAACTGTGCGGGGGAGAAGAACTGGCGGAGACGGTACAGAACGCCCAGCCTCGAGGAAGCTGATTTAGTAAGAGATGATATATGAAGTTTCCAGTTGAGATTTTGAGTTAAGGATAGACCTAGGATGTTTAGTGTTCAGGAAGGTGATAGCTGGGTGTTGTCAAAGAATAGGGGATAGTTGTTTGGAAGATTGTGTCGAGTGGATAGGTGGAGAAACTGTGTTTTTGAGGCGATGAAGGACACCACGTTCCTCTTGCCCCAATCGGAAATAATAGTAAGGTCTGAGGCTAAACGTTCTGCAGCCTCCAGCCTTGAGTCATTAAGATCCTGTAGGGTGGGTCTTCTTTCAAAAGAAGTTGAGTAATGCAGAGTGGAATCATCGGCGTAGGAATGGATAGGACAGTTCGTTTTGGAAAGAAGATCATCAATGAACACCAGAAAGAGAGTGGGAGATCGGACAGAACCCTGTGGGACACCACTGTTAATAGGTTTAGGGGAAGAACAGTGACCGTCTACCACGGCAGAAATAGAACGGTCAGAAAGGAAACTGGAGATAAAGGTACAGAGAGAAGGATAGAAACCGTAGGAGGGTAGTTTGGAAAGCAAAGATTTGTGCCAGACCCTATCAAAAGCTTTTCATATGTCCAGCGCAAAATCAAAGTTTCATCGAAACGACTAGGAGAGGATGACCAAGAGTCAGTTAAGAAGGCTAGGAGATCACCAGTAGAACGCCCCTTGCGGAACCCATACTGGCGATCAGATAGAAGGTCAGAAGTGGAAAGGTGCTTTTGAATCTTCCGGTTAAGGATTGAATCAAAAGCTTTAGATAGACAAGAAAGTAAAGCTATAGGACGGTAGTTTGAGGGATTGGAACGGTCACCCTTCTTAGGCACAGGCTGTATGAAGGCATACTTCCAGCAGGAAGGGAACGTAGATGTTGACAGGCAGAGGCGAAAGAGTTTGACCAGGCAGGGTGACAGCACGGAGGCACAGTTTTTAAGGACAATAGGAGGCACTCCATCAGGTCCATAAGCCTTCTGAGGATTGAGGTCAGAGAGGGTATTGAAAACATCATTTTGAAGAATCTTTATAACAGGCATAAAGGAGTTAGAGGGGGGATGAGTAGGAGGAATATGCCCAGAATCATCCAGAGTGGAGTTTTTAGAAAAAAGTCTGAGAGAAGAGTTCAGCCTTAGAGATAGATGAGACGGCAGTGTTGCCGTCAGGCCTGTGGAGTGGAGGGAAAGATGAAAAAATGAAGTTAGAAGAGATGTTTTTGGCTAGATGCCAGAAGTCACGGGAAGAGATAGAGAAAACAAGGTTTTGGCATTTTTTATTAATGAAAGAGTTTTTGGTTCGTCGGAGAATAGATTTGGCACGATTCCGGGCAGAAATGTAAAGTTCATAATTAGCATTAGTTTGAAGGCTCTGGTACCTTTTGTGAGCTGCCTCTCTATCATTGACAGCACGAGAAGAAGCGTGATTAAACCAGGGCTTTTTAGCGTGAGGAGTAGAGAAAGAACGAGGAATGTATGCCTCCATTCCAGAGACAATCACCTCTGTGATGCGCTGAGCACACACAGAGGGGTCTCTATCCTGGAAGCAATAATCTTTCCACGGGAAATCGGAAAAGTACATCCTCAGGTCGTCCCACCGAGCTGAAGCAAAATGCCAGAAGCATCGCCTCTTCGGTGGGTCCAGAGGGTGTACAGGGGCGATAGGACAGGATGCAGAAATAAGATTGTGATCGAAGGAGCCCAACGGAGAGAACAGTTTGACAGAATAAGCAGAAGGGTTTGAGGTAATGAAGAGGTCTAGAATGTTGGGCCTGTCTCCAAGACGATTGGGAATACGTGTAGGGTATTGGACCAACTGCTCTAGGTCGTTGAGGATAGCAAAGTTCTAGGCTTGTTCACCAGGCTGGTCAGTGAAAGAGGATGAAAGCCAAAGCTGGTGGTGAACATTGAAATCTCCTAGGATGGAGATTTCAGCGAAGGGAGAGTGGGTCAAGATGTGCTCCACTTTAGAGTTCAAATAGTCAAAGAATTTGACATAGTAGAGTTAGGTGAGAGATAAACAGCGCAGATGTATTTAGTAATAGAATGACAATGAAGTCTTAGCCAGATGGTGGAAAATTCAGAAGTCAAGGTCGTGGGCACGAGAGCAAGTGATGCCGTTGCGCACGTAGGCGCAACATCCAGCTTTGGATTGAAATTTAGGATAGAGATAGTAGAAGGGAACAGAGTAGAGATTGCTGTTCGTAGCCTCAGAAACCTGTGTTTCGGTGAGGTTTCGAGGAGGAGAGATGGTGTTCCACAGAATGAAAATTAGAACGGAGACCGCGAATGCTGCAGAAATTGATGAGGAGGTTCGAGGAGTTATCAGGACACTTCTCAAGTCGGCAGCCAGAAGGGGAGTCCTCCCTAGGGGAATTTATGGTCCCACCCCAGGCGGGGACTCCGAGGCATGATGTAGGTGTGCCATTTTGAAATTTGAATTTTGGGAAAAGGTGTATATGTTGTGTGAATGTAGTGTGGTGTGGATAGAGAGAGGATCTGTCTTTAGAGAGCATGCTGAACTACTCTCCGGTGTTGGTGAGACAATAGGGAAACGGTTAGTGAGGACATGGGAAGGGTCTTTGGAGGGCTTCAGCTCCCCTCTCACCTCCCATATATACCTCACCGGGAGTGGCTTACGCCCGTTCGGTATATATATACACACACTACTACTACTACTACTACTACTACTACTACTACTACTACTACTACTACTACTTCTACTACTACCCCTGCTACTACTACAATTACTACTACTACTACTACTACTACTACTACTACTAGTACTGCTATTACTGCTACAACCACTTATAAAATCTAGCGGCATGTCTATAAAAGTAACTATTATCGCTCACATGTTATATTCCCTCCTCGAAACTACAATAATAGTAATGGCAATAGTAATATTTCTTATAATAAACCTCTACTATATAGCTGCTAACATGCTTCCTTTCTCTCCCACAGGTAACGTGCAGGTCTCTCCCGTGCATGCCAATAGGTTCAGGTAATGTGCCATGGGACTTGTTTTTTCAGCTTTTTCTGTGTTCTCGTAGGGCGTGCGCGAGTGGCTTGTTCTGCTTTTTACGCATTTGGGGGTTTCGTATTGATTTGTCGTGCGTTGTGTTAGGTTATATATCGTGGTTGATCCAAGTTACGTTTTCTGAATGTTAGGTCCGCCTGCATCACCCTCGTATTTCTCAGGTCGGTTCTATAAATCAGAATAGGGAAGACAAAAGGAAGAGGGAAAATAGTCCGTAGAAGCAGCAGCGGGAGGGTGGAAGGGAGGAGATGAGAACGGGATGAAAAAGTAGAAGGAAGAAAGGGGACGGAGAAACGAGGTGACTTAAGATCAGACTGCCCAATAGTTCCCTTATAAGCGTTTTGTCTATGTATTGCATGGTGGAATACTGTGTGTGTGTGTGTGTGTGTGTGTGTGTGTGTGTGTGTGTGTGTGTGTGTGTGTGTGTGTGTGTGTGTGTGTGTGTGTGTGTGTGTGTGTGTGTGTTCTTTATCTTTCCTCTCCTCTCCTCTCTCTCCTTTGTGTGTGTGTGTGTGTGTGTGTGTGTGTGTGTGTGTGTGTGTGTGTGTGTGTGTGTGTGTGTGTGTGTGTGTGTGTGTGTGTGTGTGTGTGTGTGTGTGTGTGTGTGTGTGTGTGTGTGTGTGTGTGTGTGTGTGTGTGTGTGTGTGTGTGTGTGTGTGTGTGTGTGTGTGTGTGTGTGTGTGTGTGTGTGTGTGTGTGTGTGTGTGTGTGTGTGTGTGTGTGTGTGTGTGTGTGTGTGAGAGAGAGAGAGAGAGAGAGAGAGAGAGAGAGAGAGAGAGAGAGAGAGAGAGAGAGAGAGAGAGAGAGAGAGAGAGAGAGAGAGAGAGAGAGAGAGAGAGAGAGAGAGAGAGAGAGAGAGAGAGAGAGAGAGAGAGAGAGAGAGAGAGAGAGAGAGAGAGAGAGAGAGAGAGAGAGAGAGAGAGAGAGAGAGAGAGAGATGGGTCGATCATGGCAGGAACACATGTCAGTGCTGCTCCCATTTCCCGCACCTAGGGATTAGCGTTTATGGAAAGGGCGGTTCACATACCACGTTAAATCCAAATCTCCAAGATTGATCGTCGTCGATCGTTCAGATACCGGACAGCTGTGTGGCAGGCATCTTTATGGTTGTGCAGCTTCCGTCCAGCATTTGGGAAATACTCCTACAAGCGTCGTGTCAAAATAATCCACACCCCTTGGACGGGCTTAAGTGCACCATATCCCGACGATACCAGAACGAACCAGGATCGTGGCGCTGACGTCCCTAGATCGCCTATGTGTGAATAGGGCTTAATGGTGCGGCCGTGTATGCGCTTTGGAGGTGCGTGCTCGCTTACTTTCACCGCGTGTTCAGGCAAGCAACTGACGTAAAAAATATACCATTTTATTGTGCTATGCGTGACTTAATTCCAAAGCCTACACGCGGCGGTGTGGGATGTGAGAGGGGCGGGGGAGGGGCATGTTGAAGTGACTGATTTAAATATTCCGCCTTTCTTCGTTTTTCTAAATCCTTCCTTGTACATTCTCTAGTTTGGCACTAAGCAGGGTCACGCATAAGCCACGCCTCTGCCGTGTCTCCTCCCACAAAGCTGCATATGACTTGACTTGGTATAAGTGACTTTGGAATACAAGATGAGCAGAACAGACAGGCTGCTCGGCCACGTTTTCAGGGGAACACAAAATCGGAGTAGCTGTTATATCACAGTGAAAAATCTCGAAAAATTTCGAAAACTCAGGTACTACACAGACCACGAGGCATGGTGCGTCTTACCGGCGATCAGGTGCTGAGCCGTGTTGGCGTTCTTTAGCGTCAATAATTGTATATAATTGTATCTTAGGTATGTGGAGCTCAACAAGAGCGGAATACCATTTATGAGCTGCTGTTCAGTTACGAGTTGATAATAAGCGACATCTTTTAGTAAAGGCGAGGCAGAAATACGCCGATAGAGACATCACCGCACTGGGTATATAAACAACAAAATCCTTCAGCATGCTGCTGTTATAAATGCATGCCATATATTAATGTACATTTTGCTACGTAGATAATTAATATGTTTGATGTAGCTATTAACGTGTATAAGTGTCTCATAAAAACCTTGTCATGAAAGGGGTTTGGTATAATGAAATGGTGGAGCTGATGTCAAGGGAATGGACCAGGAAGAGAGGGCACGTAATATGGGCTCAGGTCTTTATGAGCAAAAACTTGCGCCCGTACAACTATTAATGCTCACCCTACAGTTCGCCCTTTGCTTTAGCCATGAACCCAACCACAGTCATCACACAGTTGTCATTAGTCGTCATTTTCTCTCGAATCATCTTTTTTCGAGTCTTCAGCCATCTTCCCTTAAAACTCCCACCACCAACGCGGACTGTACTCCCTAAGACTACGTAATGTACAATAGTTTCCTCATGAAAAAAAATATCTATCCTAAGGGAACGCGGATCTAGAGGACTTTTATTCCAGACACCCTTGTGAAGGCGGCGTGTTGCTGGGGCAGCCTATGTTGCGTTTCCTCAAGCACTGTGCCTAATAAGGGTGACCGTTCCAATCCCTCAATTTACCGCCCTATAGCTTTACTTTCCTGTCCATCTAAAGCTTTTGAATCAATCCTTAACCGGAAGATTCAAAAGCACCTTTCCATTTCTAGCCTTCTATCTGATCGCCAGTTTGGGTTCCGCAAGATGCGTTCTACTGGCAATCTTCTTGCTCCTTTAAATTATTCTTGGCCATCCTCTCTTAGCCGTTTCGGTGAAACTTTCTCAGTTGTGCTAGACATATCGAAAGCCTTCGATAGAGTCTGGCACAAGTCTTTGCTTTCTTAACTGCTCTCTTTCGGATTCTATCGTTCTCTCTGTTCCTTTATCTCCAGTTTCCTTTCTGACCGTTCTGTCTCTGCTGTGGTAGACGGTCACTGTTCTTCCCCTAAACCTATTAACAGTGTTGTTCCACAGAGCTCTGTCCTATCACCCACTCTCTTCCTGTTATTCATCAATGATCTTTCCATAACAAACTGCATTATTCAACTTCTTTCAACAGAGGACCCTCTCAACAGGAATTACATGACTCCAGGCTAGAGACTGCACAACGCTTAACCTCAGACCTTTCATCTCCGATTGGGGCAAAAGGAACCTTGTATCCTTCAATGCCTCAAAAACCCAATTTCTGCACATACCAACTCGACACAATCTTCCAAACACCTATCCCCTATTCTTCGACAACACTCAGCTGTCACCATCTTCAACACTAAACATCCTCGGTCTATCCTTAACTCAAAATCTTAACTGGAAACTTCACATCTCCTCTCTCACTAAAACAGTTTCTTCGAGGTTGGGGGTTCTGAATCGACTCCGCCAGTTCTTCTCCACCGCACAGTTGCTATCCATAAAGAGGGGCATTGTCCGCCCTCGTATGCATGTCACGTGTTGGAGGGGCTCCACTCACACAGCTATCTTGCACAGAGTGGAGTCTTAGGCTCCTCGTCTCATGAGCTCTCCTCCTCTTACTGATATTCTTCTACCTTAATTTCCGCCGCCATGTTGCCTCTCTTTCTATCTTCTATCGATATTTTCAATCTGACTGCTTCTCTGAACTTGCTAACTGCATGGCCCCCCCCCCCCCTTCGCGGCCCCGCTGCACACGACTTTCTACTCATGCTCATCCCTATACTGTCCAAACTCCTTATGCGAGAGTTAACCAGCTTCTTCACTCTTTCATCCCTCACGCTGGTAAACTCTGGAACAACCTTCCTTTTTCTATATTTTCTCTTGCCTACGACTTGAACTCTTTCAAGAGGAGGGTATCTGGACACCTCTCCTCCCGAAATTGACCTCTCTATTGGCCACCTCTTTGGATTCCTTATGGGAGCAGCGAGTAGCGGCTTTTTTTTATTTTTGTTTACTTTTTGGTGCCCTCGAGCTGTCTGCTTTGTTGTAAAAAAATAAAAAAATAAACTTGGCTCGATAACGAGTAAATTTCTCTGTCGTCCAGTCCCTTAGCATTTATACTATTTCACCCTTTGAAAAGCTATACAGTGAAAATCTGATTAGTTTATTTTTATTTTTTTTTATTAAACGACCTCCATTCTGAAGGAAATGTGTTGTGCAAGACAGCTTCTGTCTACCATAAAACAAGCCATTATCCCCGACCTCGCTAATGGCTGTGGTCACCAACCTACTTCACATATATTAATGTTACCATTTGTACGACTTTAACGTAGCGTCGCAGTAACATAGAGTTTTGATTTTCTCCTCACCTCCCTCTGTACTTACACGCATTCGTTAGGTTAAGGTTAACATAACATTCCATAATAACTATGAGTTCGGGAAAGTCTCGAGTCTCGCGGGTAGTTCCCTGATAACATAAATATGTATGATAATCAATGTGATCCTCCGCCTTGGAGGAACCCCTCAGCGTTCCTTTCATAATCCCGAGTTGGCTCCGTATTGCAGCCAAGCCAGAGCCGGCGTGTGAAATAAGGCCTGAGCGGACGTGAAACTAAGAAGAAAACCTTGGACTTATAAACGGATAAAAAAGCAAAACGAAGAAAGTTTAAAAGATCACTTCTATAAATAAGAGACGTGCAGAACTGGCTGTTCGGGCGCGTTGTAGAACACTTAAGTTACCCATCCTGCAATGCCTTCCTCCCCAACTACTGAGCACCTTGAAAAGCTATATAATGATTTTTTTTTTTTTTTTTACAGCTAAGGAGACAGTTCAAGGGCGTAAAGAAAAAAGAAAAAAAAAAAAGCCCGCTACTCACTGCTCCCGAACAGAGGTCAAAGGAGTGTCAAAAAAGGGAGGTCAATTTCGGGAGGAGAGGTGTCCTGATACCCTCCTCTTGAAAGAGTTCAAGTCGTAGGCAGGAGCAAATGCAGATGAAGGAAGATTGTTCCAGAGTTTACCAGCCTGAAGGATGAAAGAGTGAAGATGCTGGTTGACTCTGTATAAGGGGTTTGGACAGTATAGGGATGAGCATGAGAAGAAAGTCGTGTGCAGCGGGGCCGCGGGAGGAGGGGAGGCATGCAGTTAGCAAGTTCAGAAGAGTAATCAGCATGAAAATATCGATAGAAGATAGAAAGAGAGGCAACATGGCGGCGGAATTTGAGAGGTAAAAGACTATCAGTTTGAGGAGGAGAACTGATGAGACGAAGAGCCTTTGACTCCACTCTGTCAAGGAGAGCTGTGTGAGTGGATCCCCCCACACATGAGATGCATACTCCATACGAGGGCGGACAAGGCCCCTGTAAATGGATAGCAACTGTGCGGGGGAGAAGAACTGGCGGAGACGGTACAGAGCGCCCAGCCTCGAGGAAGCTGATTTAGTAAGAGATGAGATATGAAGTTTCCAGTTGAGATTTTGAGTTAAGGATAGACCGAGAATGTTTAGTGTTTAGGAAGGTGATAGATGAGTGTTGTCAAAAAATAGGGGATAGTTGTCTGGAAGATTGTGTCGAGTGGATAGGTGGAGAAACTGTGTTTTTGAGGCGTTGAAGGACACCAGGTTCCTCTTCCCCCAATCGGAAATAATAGTAAGGTCTGAGGCTAAGCGTTTCGTTGCCTCCACCCTTGAATCGTTAGGTTCCTGTAGGGTGGGTCTTCTATTAAAAGAAGTTGAGTAATGCAGCGTGGAGTCATCGGCGTAAGAATGGATAGGACAGTTCGTTTTGGAAAGAAGATGAGCAATGAACAACAGAAAGAGAGTGGGAGATAGGACAGAGCCCTGTGAGACACCACTGTTAATAGGTTTAGGGGAAGAACAGTGACCGTCTACCACAGCGGAAATAGAACGGTCAGAAAGGAAACTGGAGATAAAGGTACAGAGAGAAGGATAGAAACCGTAGGAGGGTAGTTTGGAAAGCAAAGATTTGTGCCAGACCCTATCAAAAGCTTTTGATATGTCCAGCGCAGTAGCAAAGGTTTCACCGAAATGGCTAAGAGAGGATGACCAAGACTCAGTTAGGAAGGCAAGGAGATCACCAGTAGAACGCCCCTTGCGGATCCCATACTGGCGATCAGATAGAAGGTCAGAAGTGGAAAGCTGCTTTTGTATCTTCCGGTTAAGGATTGATTCAAAAGCTTTAGATAGACAAGAAAGTAAAGGTATAGGACGGTAGTTTGAGGGATTGGAGCGGTCACCCTTCTTAGGCACAGGCTGTATGAAGGCATACTTCCAGCAGGAAGGAAAGGTAGATGTTGACAGGCAGAGGCGAAAGAGTTTCACCAGGCACGGTGACAGCACGGAGGCACAGTTTTTAAGGACAATAGGAGGCACTCCATCAGGTCCATAAGCCATCTGAGGATTGAAGCCAGAGGGGGCATAGAAAACATAATTTTGAAGAATCTTTATAACAGGCATAAAAGAGTCAGAGGGGGGATGAGTAGAAAGAATATGCCCAGAATCGTCCAGAGTGGAGTTTTTAGAAAAAGTTTGAGAGAAAAGTTCAGCCTTAGAGACAGATGAGACAGCAGTCTTGCCGTCAGGACTGAGGAGTGGAGGGAAAGAGTAAGAAGTGAAGTTGGAGGAGATGTGTTTGGCTAGATATCAGAAGTCACGGGAAGCGTTAGAGAAAGCATGATTTTGGCATTTTCTATTAATGAAAGAGTTTTTGGTTAGTCGGAAAATAGATTTGGCACGATTCGTGGCAGAAATGTAAAGTTCATAGTTAGCATTAGTTTGAAGGCTCTGATACCTTTTGTGAGCTGCCTCTCTAGCATTGACAGCATGATAACAAGCGTGATTAAACCAAGGCTTTTTAGCGTGAGGAGTAAAGAAAGTATGTGGAATGTATGCCTCCATTCCAGAGACAATCACCTCTGTGATGCGCTGAGCATACACAGAGGGGTCTCTATACTGGAAGCAATAATCATTCCACGGGATATCGGAATAGTACATCCTCAGGTCGTCCCACCGAGCTGAAGCAAAATGCCAGAAGCATCGCCTCTTCAGTAGGTCCAGAGGGTGTACAGGAGCGATAGGGCATGATACATAAATAAGATTGTGATCGGAGGAGCCCAACGGAGAGAACAGTTTGACAGAATAAGCAGAAGGGTTTGAGGTAAGGAAGAGGTCTTGAATGTTGGGCTGGTCTCCAAGACGGTCGGGAATACGTGTAGGGTGCTGGACCAACTGCTCTAGATCGTTGAGGAGAGCAAAGTTGTAGGCTTGCTCACCAGGCTGGTCAGTGAAAGAAGATGAAAGCCAAAGCTGATGGTGAACATTAAAATCTCCTAGGATGGAGATTTCAGCGTAGGTAGAGTGGGTCAAGATGTGCTCCACTTTAGAGTTCAAATAGTCATAGAATTTTACATCGTTAGTAGAGTTAGGTGAGAGATAAACAGCATAGATGTATTTAGTAATAGAATGACAATGAAGTCTTAGCCAGATGGTGGAAAATTCTGAAGAATCAAGGTTGTGGGCAAGAGAGCAAGTGATGTCGTTGCGCACGTAGACGCAACATCCAGCTCTGGATTGAAATTTAGGAATGAGATAGTAGGAGGGAACAGAGTAGAGATTCCTGTCAGTAGCCTCAGAAACCTGTGTTTCTGTGAGGAAGAGAAGGTGAGGTTTAGAGGAGGAGAGATGTTCCACAGAATGAAAATTAGAACGAAGACCGCGAATGTTGCAGAAATTGAGAAGAAAGAGGTTCGAGGAGTTATCAAGACACCTCTCGGGTCGGCAGCCAGAAGGGGAGTCCTCCCTGGGGGAATTTGTGGCCACCCCCCAGGCGGGGACTCCGAGGCATGATGTAGGTGTGCCATTTTGAAATTTGTATTTTGGGAAAAGGTGTATATGTTGTGTGAGTGTAGTGTGGTGTGGATAAAGAGAGGATCTGTCTTTAGAGAGCATGCTGAACTACTCTCCGGTGTTGGTGAGACAATAGGGAAACGGTTAGTGAGGACATGGGAAGGGTCTTTGGAGGGCATCAGCTCCCTTCTCACCTCCCATTTATACCTCACCGGGAGTGGCTTGCGCCCGTTCGGTAGGTGTCTTCCTACTTACTCCAGCTATACACGATTTACTTTTTTTTAACGACCTCCATTCTGAGGGAGCTGTGTTGTGTAAGGCACCTTATGGCTTTCACAAGACAGGCCATTAGCCCAGACCTCGCCAGTGGCTGTGCTCAACAACCAACTTGATATTTTTTTTCGTTTCTGCAACTTAAACGTGGCGTCCTATTTGAGTAATGCGCGTTTTTATGTTTTGCTTCGCCTCCTCCTCCTCCTCTTCCTTTCACTTTCCCTTTCTCGTTGCCTTAACGCTTCCCTTTCCCTTTCTTGTTCCCTTCCGTTTTACCTATACCTTTACTTATTCTCCTCCTCCTCCTCCTCCTCCTCCTCCTCCTCCTCCTCCTCCACCACCTCCTCCTCCTCCTCCTCCTCCTCCTCCTTCTCTTAATCCTCTTCATATCCTCCTCCTCCTCCCCCTGTTTTAATATTTCTTCAAGTCCTTGTTGAAAAAAAAACTACGTGACATCCTGAGTCTCCTTGATAATATAACTGTGCGATAACGAACACAGTTGTATAGTCTGAGCGGACGTGAAATTAAGGCGATAACATTACATAGATTTGTTGGACGAGCGAGTGGAATATGATTAACATTTCTAAACGGAGGCAGAGTAAAGGGAAAACATCCCTCTCACATTCACTCTACCTTTTTCTTCTCAAGTCTGGTCTCGATGTTGGTCTGTGGTCTTATTTTGGTCTTGGTCTACTCATATTCACCTCCACTGACCGATTCGTCGAGCTGTATCCTCTCAACCCGCCGCCTTCTTCCTCTCTCCCTCGCTCCCTCCCTCCCTCCCCGCCATATCTCTCATCCACGCCAATAATCACAGAATCATCAAACGAGACTTCCACCTTCTTCTTCATTATCTTATGGAAGCGTAACAGCGTGGGTAGGCGCCCTCAAAACCCGTCCCATCATTGGTTTCACCCTGTCCAAATAACCAACCCACGGCAGCCGGTTAGTCAGGAAGTCACAGGGCTCTCTATCTCTCTCCTCTCTCCTAACTTCTCCACGACGTCCGTCCACCTCTACACCGTCCTTAGAAGCGTAGCAGTTTGGTTATATCAGCTCTCAAAACATGGTCCTTTTATGGCCCTGAGATCCTGGTTCATGCAACAAAAACAAATTTAGCTTGCCAGCAAATCAGTCTTGTTCCTCATTTCCTTCAATATAACCAGAACAAGCCTTCATTTTCCCATCCACAGTACCTACTTGGAAAGCGTAAACAAAAACTACATTAAAGGAAGGTCCATTTAGAGCATTCAACTTGTCTAATATAACCAAAGCTAAAAGTCAGTCAGTCTTGTCTTTCTCATTGCCTTCAAAATAACCAAAAAAGTCCTTCACCTTCCCATCCACAGTACTTCGAAACCGTAAACAACAACTGAATCAAGGGAAGGCCCATTTAAGCTATCACCTCGTCCATTATAACCAAACCCCAAAACAGTTAGTCTCGTCCCTCCTATTGCTTTAAAAATCACTAGAGAAGGGCTTTAGCTTCCCATCCACAGTCTTTATGAGAGCGTAAACAAAAACATTCTGAAGGGAAGGCCCATTTATAGCCAACGCCTCGTCTGATATGACCTAGCCCCCAAAATCAGTCAGTCCTCTTACTCCCATTGCCTTGAAAATCATCGGAAAAGGCCTTCATCCTCCTATCGATAGTAATTTGAAAACATTAACAAAAACTCTAAAAGGAAGACCCATTTATAGCATTCAAATTGACTTATTTAAGCAATCCAAGCCAGCCAGCCAGTTTGCGAGACAGTCAGACGCCCTTTCTTGCCTCCCTCCCTCTCTCTCTCTCTCTCTCTCTCTCTCTCTCTCGATCAACACCTGTCTGAGATATTAGAAATGAAGTATATGTGAATTTCTTGGCCTGTGTATGTGTGTGTGTGTGTGTGTATGTGTGTGTGTGTTTGGGTGGGTGAGAGAGAGAGAGAGAGAGAGAGAGAGAGAGAGAGAGAGAGAGAGAGAGAGAGAGAGAGAGAGAGAGAGAGAGAGAGAGAGAGAGAGAGAGAGAGAGAGAGAGAGAGAGAGAGAGAGAGAGAGAGAGAGAGAGAGAGAGTTGTGGGATTTCCACCTCCTTCTCCACCAAATTATGAAGCGTACTTTTGGCAACCCTTTAATATCTCTCTTTAGGATGATGTGTGTGTGGTGGGTGTGGGTGGGTGTGGATGTTTGTGGGTGGTGTTTTACTTTTTATATGAGTTTTCCATCAATCTGGCTATATGATCATACGCCTCTCAATCTATATGTCTATCTATCCATCTCTGTCCCTATCAAGTACTAAGTGGTGTGTGTGTGTCTTATGTTAGTGTATATGTCTGTCTGTGGGCGTATGCATGGGCTTTGTGTATGTCTGTATGTGGGTGTATGTATGGGAGTGGTGATTGTGGTGGTGGGAGTGGTGTGTGGGGGTGTTTCTGTCTGTTACTGTGGGTGTATGTATGGGAGTGGTGTTTTTTTTTTTTTTTACAACAAAGGAGGAAGGTCTAACAAAAAACAAAAAAAAAAAAAAAAGCCCGCCACTGCTGCTCCTAAAAGTAAAACAAAAGAGGTGGCTGAAGAAGATCAGAATACAGGAGGAGAGGTGTCCTTGATACCCTCTCCTGAGAAAAAGTGGTCTGGAGTGAAATACAGATGAAGGAAGATTGTTCCAGAGTTTACCAGCGTAAGGGAAGAAAGAATGAAGATGCTGGTTAACTCTTGCATAAGGGGTTTGGACAGTATAGGGATGAACATGAGTAGAAAGTCGAGTGCAGCGGGGCCGCGGGAGGGGGGGAGGCATGCAGTTAGCAAGTTCAGAAGAGCAGTCAGCGTGGAAATATCGATAAAAGATAGAAAGAGAGGCAACATTGCGGCGGAATTTAAGAGGTAGAAGACTATCAGAATGAGGAGGAGAGCTGATGAGACGAAGAGCCTTTGCCTCCACTCTGTCCAGAAGAGCTGTGTGAGTGGAGCCCCCCCACACATGAGATGTATGTGGGTGTGTTTGCTTCTTTCTGTGGGTGTATGTATGGGAGTGGTGTATGTCTGTATGTGGGTGTGTATGTTTGTTTCTGTGGGTGTATGTATGGGAGTGGTGTATGTCTGTATGTGGGTGTGTTTGCTTCTTTCTGTGGGTGTATGTATGGGAGTGGTATATGTCTGTATGTGGGTGTGTATGTTTGTTTCTGTGGGTGTATCTCTGTCTGTGGGTGTATGTCTATGTCTGTGGGTGTATGTCTATGTCTGTGGGTGTATGTCTACCTGTGTGGGTTTATGTCTATCTTTGTTGGCTTATATCTATGGCTGTGGGTGTATGTCTTTCTCTGAGGGTTCATGTCTATGTTTGTGGGTGTATGTCATTCTCTGAGGGTTCATGTCTATGTCTGTGGGTGTATGTCATTCTCTGAGGGTTCATGTCTATGTCTGTGGGTGTATGTCATTCTCTGAGGGTTCATGTCTATGTCTGTGGGTGTATGTCTACTTGTGTGGGTTCATGTCTATGTCTGTGGGTGTATGTCATTCTCTGAGGGTTCATGTCTATGTCTGTGGGTGTATGTCTTTCTCTGAGGGTTTATGTATATGTCTGTGGGTGTATGTCTTTCTCTGAGGGTTTATGTCTGTGTCTTTGGGTGTATGTCTATCTATGTGGGATTATATATGTCTGTGGGTGTATTGGAATTGTGTATGTCTGTCAGTGTGGGTGTATATCTATATATCTGCGGATCTATAGGAGTATTACATGTCTGTCAAAGTGGGTGTATATGTCTTTCTGTGGGTGTAGGGGAGTGGTGTCTGTTTGTCAAAGTGACTGTATATGTCTGTGTTTGTGTGTGTATGGGAGTGTTGCATGTGTCAATGTTAGTGTTTATTTCTATGTCTATCTACGTGGGTAAATATGTCTATGTTTGTGTGAATGGGAGTGGGGTATAGACCAGGTGTTCGTTATATGCGAGGGCTACGTTCTGCAAAAAGTTCGCATAAAGAGAATCCGCATATATCGAGCCTATCATCCCATTAATTCTAGGGGGTTATGTTCCACGACCCGTTTTCGAACCCTCTAACCAATTATTCCGGCATCGTTTCACAATAATAAAGCACTAAAGCAACAGTTAAAATGTGCATGTTTTTTTTTCTTCTATATCACGTAATGTATATTCATATGTATTTTGATTCTTACTGAAGGGAAATCAGGACATGGATACTACACTCGAAGCTATGTGTGCGTTATTCAAGGCAGAGCTTCACCGAGTCTGACAACCCAGGGCTGCTGATTGCTTCCGGGGAGACACATCCAAAGTTAGGCTGATAATTAGCTACCTGAGTATTAACTTTAGGATCAGAGGGAGGAAAATGTTAACTATAGGCGAGGAAAGTGCGGGAAAACATTTGCACCCACCGCCCCCTAGTCAATCGCGTAACAGACTGACTGGAGGCCCCTGGACAAACTTTTCCTCGAGAAATTTTGCCGGAGGAGGCCGGTAAGCGAAGCAGCGCCATGGCCCGCGGGCAGGTAGTCGGCAGTAAAAAAAAAAAAAAGATCACTGCTCACAATTTTCAATAGCAAGACATTTTCCTGGAAAACTTGTCAAACCTGTAGTATGCGCATAATTCTTTAGTAATTAGTGTATTATTATTAGGTATTATTACTATTATTATCGTTATAGCAAATTATATTTATATTATTTCAGCCTATTATATAAAAATTAATATAAGTAACCTATTATATTATTATGATTACTATATCCTATTATATCATTAATATATCCTAATGTTATATTTTACATAGGTAGCCTATTATATTAATATTATTTTAGCTTATCATATTAACATTATTATTATAGCCTATTATAATATTATTACTGTGTTCATATAGTTGGCAGCCATACCTATTCGGGATGAAGTAATGAAGGAAACCGGCAATAGTAACTATGAATTACGCTATTTTTAGTTGTCAACAATGTAATATTCGTGCAATAAATGATCAAAATCGACTACGTCAGTCAGTCATGACGCAGTAAACGGAGAAACATACTTACAGGCACAGCACCTCGTAGGTGGCACCTGGTGGTGGTACTTTTGGCGTCGTTCATCACAACGCCAGCTGATCAGTCTCCCACATGGACCACGGCCACATAATATATTTATCGTGCGTATTCAAGTTTTCAAGTCATGGATCCGCAGAGGGCCGCATTTGGGCGGTATAGTAAGCGGGGGTTGTGCGGGGGGCTCAGGAGGTTGGAAAGGGATTAGGATTTGGGTTAGGACTTAGGATTAGGGTGAGGTTTGGGTGCAGTCTCCATATCTTTTAAACATGCAGCCCCTGGATTCTACGGTTTATACCACAACACAAATCCAACAATTCCATTATAATCACTATTCAGCACAAAAGTTGTTAGAATAGCAGGATCCTGCCACGCATCATGCCACTCAGTACAGAAACACCGCTGCAAAACTCATCGCACCTTGTATGTGGCAATGACCGGGGTTTTGTCACTTTCTGGCCGACAATGATCACTCGTCATTATACAGCATGCTGAATGCTGATAAAACACAACACAATGTTGTTGCTCGTATTCACTATAATGTCAGTCAGTCGGATTCTTACCCATCAGCACATAAGTTATTAAAATACAGAACCCACCATGAACCATGCCATGCACCGAGCGGCCATCAGCCAGCCTTGTTTCTCATTTCAAAGATCAAGTCAACACTGCAAGACTCATCACAAATCATGTCTGTGGCAACGACCGGGTTTTATCACTGTCTGACAGTGATCAGTGGGTATTACAGGACATGCTGATATACACAACACAACTTTGTCACTGATATCTCACTCTGAAAACCGCGAAAGATACAGATCCCACACAGTGGCAGTACAGTGTTGCCACTGTTGTTTGTTGCAGTGTTGACACATTAGTTATAGTATTTTAGCTAAAATGAAAATAGTACGAAGAGAAAAGCAGTAAATTTAGGGAAAGTAAAAAGATATTTTCACATTATTTTTGTTGGTTTTGTTTCTTTTACTAATTTATTTGTTTTTTTAATCATTGCCTCATCGGGGGCCCCCTGAATACCCAGGGCCTGAGGCTGCAGCCTCCATGTAAATCCGCCACTCTCTCTCTCTCTCTCTCTCGTCCCACGACCTCCAAGGCCCTTGGAGTTTGTCCACCCCGGTACTACGGGTGTTACGCCACTGCCCCTAGTGCGAGTCGGCCACCATACCTCACCAACCAGTCGCACCAGCGCCGCTACTCGCATAATAGCGATTTTTTCGCATAAAACGAATACTTGGTACATATAGGTTAGTCGCATATGAGCGAATTCGCATATATCGAATACCCGCTGTATATGTCTTTCAGTGAGTGTATGGAAGTGGTGTATGTCTGTCATTATGGGTGTATACCTGTATTTCTGTGGATCTATGGGAGTATTCTATGTCTATCCAAATGGGTGTATATGTCTTTCTGTGGGTGTAGGGGAGTGGTGTATGTCTTTCTGTGGGTGTAGGGGAGTGGTGTATGTCTTTCTGTGGGTGTAGGGGAGTGGTGTATGTCCTTCTGTGAGTGTAGGGGAGTGGTGTATGTCTTTCTGTGGGTGTAGGGGAGTGGTGTATGTCTTTCTGTGGGTGTAGGGGAGTGGTGTATGTCTTTCTGTGGGTGTAGGGAAGTGTTGTATGTCTTTCTGTGGGTGTATGGGAGTGGTGTATGTCTTCCTGTGGGTGTAGGGGAGTGGTGTATGTCTTTCTGTGGGTGTAGGGAAGTGTTGTATGTCTTTCTGTGGGTGTAGGGGAGTGGTGTATGTCTTTCTGTGGGTGTAGGGGAGTGGTGTATGTCTATGTGGGTGTATATGTTTTTTTTCTGAGGGTGTAGAGGAGTGGTGTATGTCTTTCTTTGGGTGTAGGGGAGTGTTGTATGTCTTTCTGTGGGTGTAGGGGAGTGGTGTATGTCTATGTGGGTGTATATGTTTTTTCTGTGGGCGTAAGGGAGTGGTGTATGTCTATGTGGGTGTATATGTTTTTTCTGTGGGCGTAAGGGAGTGGTGTATGTCTATGTGGGTGTATATGTTTTTTCTGTGGGTGTAAGGGAGTGGTGTATGTCTATGTGGGTGTATATGTTTTTTCTGTGGGTGTAAGGGAGTGGTGTATGTCTATGTGGGTGTATATGTTTTTTCTGTGGGTGTAGGTGAGTGGTGTATGTCTGTGTTGGTATATATGTTTTTTCTGCGGGTGTAGGTGAGTGGTGTATGTCTATGTTGGTATATATGTTTTTTCTGCGAGTGTAGGGGAGTGGTGTATGTCTATGTGGGTGTATGTTTTTTTTTTCTGCGGGTGTTGGGGAGTGGCGTATGTCTTTCATTGAGGGTGTACGTATATGATTTTCTGTGGGTGTAGTGGAGTTGTGTTTGTCTATGTGGGTGTATATGTCTTTCTGTGGGTGTAGGGGAGTGGTGTATTTCTCTATGTGGTGTGTATGTATGGGAGTGATGTATGTCTCTTTGTGGGTGTATATGTCTCTTTTGGATGTATGGAAGTGGTGTGTTTCATGTGTTTACTTCTATGTCAGTGAGTGTATGTCTATCCATGTGGGTGTAAATGTCTATATCTATAGGTGTATTGAAGTGGTGTATGTCTGTCAGTGTGGGAGTATAAATATATATCTGTAGATCTATGGGAGTATTGTATGTCTGTCCAGGTTTGTGTGTATGTCTTTCTGTGGGTGTATGGGTTGTGTATGTCTGTATGTGGGTGTATATGTCTATGGGAGTGGTGTATGTCTGTCCTTGAGGGTGTATATGTCTCTGTGGGTGTATGTATGGGAGACAGAGACACGCCAGTCCTCCTCGAGTGAGCAGCTTGGCCCGCCCTTCCGGTCCGCCGGTTTTAAGTTGACTGTCTGGCTGCTCACCCGGGTCCTGCTACGGGCTGCCCAGTGCACCCGTGCCTCCGCCGCGCGCACCTGCCGGCGGGGACGCCCCCCGGTACCCGCTACCGAAGCTTGCATTGCCTCGACTCTCCCTTATCGGGCCGCCGTACGGCCAAAGGCCCGGTTCCTCATACATGGGGATTAATCTTAGCAGCAGCAGCAGCTGTATGGGAGTAGTGTATGTCTTTATATGTTGGTGTTGGTGTCCATTAGTTACGTTCCTGCAATCTCTGTATTTTCTCTCTTGGTGATGAGCACTTTTTGCTGGTTATTGGTTTCCCCTTTTGCTCTCTCTCTCCCTCTCTCTCACACACCAGCTGACATTCAGCTATCGCCCTGTCATCATGTTTGTATCGTCTCTGTATATCTGTTTGTATTCACGAGTTTTTCACATTGAAGAGGACAGCATCAAGACGCCGCTCGCTCCACCTCGCTTTTGGCGTCTCGCTCTTTTTCCCTTTGCTCGGAGCAGCGCATAGTGGCCAATTTTTGTTGTCGTTTTTATTTTTTCCCCTGAACTGCCTCCCTTGCTGCAAAAATATATAAATAAATGAATCCGTAGTGCTCCACAATAATGTATCCTAGTTACCCTTTCGACAACTGGTTTTCTGTGCGTCCGCGAGACTTTAGGGGAGGCTTGCTCAGTGCCCGGCAGTTCAAACTCTTCCGTACATATTAATGGGAAACTTCCGCCTCATTCTAGACAGGTAAGTTGCCGGCCTTATTCTGCCCTGTACTTACGTTTCTCGACTTCGTTAATATGTATCCTTACCTGGGTAGGTATCCTCAGACGCCTCCAACACTCTCGTCAACTATTTCCAAAGGCCAAAAAGGATATTAATCGGGTTTTCATGGTGTTTTCACGTTCACGGTACAGAAGTAGAGTCACACTACCACCAGGGTCATAAAGGTACCTCTGGAAGGCACCAAACTCTACGAAAATCCTGTCAAAAGTCCCTGATATGCAAAGGTGGGCGCGGTACTGAAAAATCAGTAGTGCGGTTGCTGTAGTGCGGTATTTTTTTCCGGAGTAGTGCGGTAAGGCTGGCTTCACACGAGCCACTTTTTAGTGGTCAGTGGCCGCCACAAAATAATGGTCAAAATAGAACACACACATCTCTATGGGTGCAAGCACACGAGCCACTTTTTAGTGGTCAGTGGCCGCCACAAAATAATGGTCAAAATAGAACACACACATCTCTATGGGTGCAAGCACACGGGACACTTTTCTGTGGTCACGACTAAACAGTGGCGAGTAGTGGCGGGCGGTGCCATTTTCCGACCACGCCACTGTGGCCAGCGATAGATACCGTTGTTTCAAATGGCAGCGTGCACACGAGCCACTATCGGTGACCACCACCCTGCCACCCGCCGCTTTCCCTCTCTCTTGACACTTGAACACCTGAATTTTAACTGTCGTAATGATGTATAAGTATGACCTTCACGCATAACTTGTGTTCAGGATATAATGGATAAGCTCTTATATGCTTTCAGAACTAATGTTTCATTTCGTTTCACAGTTTTGCATATTAATTGATTCTGGTATGGATTTATTACTGAATGTGGTAGTTTTATTTACCCGGAAGTAGAAAGGGGAAAATGTTATGTAACCGCAAAGACTGCTGAATTATGTCAATAAATTACATCTAATGTGACTTAATATTCTTCATGTTCAGTCTTATATTGAAATTACCGCAAGTCTCTCTTCTACTGGCACACACTTCCTCCTGTCCTGCCGTGTTATACGTGGATCATTTATTGTCATAAGATGATTAAACCTTTCCTGTGACCTCCTGAAGTAGTAAAAAAATTATCGTGTTCTTTTAGCTCTGTAAAGAATGTGTGGAATGCTACACGCAGTAGTCTGTTGCTAAGTATATGGGGTGAACCCATGGCAGTACTTTCTTCAGCGCTTTTTGATAAGAGAGCACAGACAGCCGCTGCCTCTACGAGATCCATAACGCCACGTGCTGACCTCATTAGTGGCTGCCACCGAGTGGCTCGTGTGTATGGTGCACCTACCCGCCACTTTTCGTGGCGACCATTTTTTGTGGTCGCCACTTTTTGTGGCGGCCACTGACCACTAAAAGTGGCTCGTGTGAACCCAGCCTAACACTGCGGTTGCGGTAGTGCGGTCCCATTTTTTCTTTCCCAGTGCAGTACGCGGTGTGCGGTACTGCGGTAGCGGTAGTCAAAATACAAAAAATACGTCAGTGTCTATCCTAGCTATCCAGACAAAGGAAACATGCTTAAAATTGTACAATGAAATATCGTCCGGCACAAAGGGTCCGGGTCCGGGGTTGAAATGGCCGGCATCGCGCGGGTTAGAGAAGACTCGCAGTGTAGTAGTTTAGTCTGTCTATAATTTATAGTATTTAATTTTGAACAATAACTGAAAAGCCAGAATGATTGAATCACTGATTGTGATGACTGATACCGATTGACTGATTGAGTCCGATTCACTGTAAAAAAAATATATATATATATATATATATATATATATATATATATATATATATATATATATATATATATATATATATATATATATATATATATATATATATATATATAAAAAAACATTTATGTGAGCATGCCGCGCTGCAAATGTCGTCTTCAATAGTTTTCAAAGTACCGCAAAAACGTACCGCAGGATTTTTTAGTGCGGTCCGCGGTAGTGCGGCATTTTCAGAAATTTTGCGATAGTGCGGTAGTGCGGTACTTTTTTTTGTGATGCGGTACTACCGCACTACCGCACTAAGTACCGCATTTGCCCTCCTCTGCTGAAGTGTTCGCCTTTGTTCAGATACTAGCCACTGGTTCTCCTGGCTGCTGTTGCTTGAAGTTCTCCAGGACATGTTATTTCCATAAGCCTCACGTTTAGTTGAACAATGCTGACGCTGATGTCATTACAAGAGAGTTAAAAAAGGATAAAGAGGTGGTAAGTAAATTCACGTGTCTGGCGGTGTTGCGAGAAATAGCTCAACGCATAAATATTTCCCTCTGTGTCCACTACGCATGTCCTCTGGGGGAATGCACAGCAGGAGAGCATGTTAATTTGGCTTATTGTGTTGTAGTTTGTCCACTTATGACCTTTGTGGTGGTTGATGTTGCCCAAACCTGAAAGAACTGAGTGAACATCAATGTGGGGTAACTACTTCTAAAATCCGCCCTGTTCGTTTGTTGTAAAGCCTCCTCCGTATTAAAAGTGTTGCTCTGATGCTTGTGGCGCGTATCGGAGCCCAGACAGGACAAGCAAAAGGTGGCGGTGAGGGAAATATGGAAACAGTAAGCAAGCTGATCCTCTCTCGGCGAGCTATTTTGCGGCTGCCAGAAAATTCTTACGACAGCGGCATGGAGGGTTACTCCTGCCAGGCCCGCGGGTTGCCTTTGATTTGATGTAACATTGAATTTACTGCACGTTTGATCCGCCATGACGATTTGCTGGCAGGAAAAGCGTACATTACCTCTAAACGTGAGGTGCATCAACGGTGAACTTCCCAAAGACACGATTCAACACGGGGAGATGAGATGGACCGGAGGAACGCACGTGACAACTCGTGCCCACCTCGCAGGCTCGCATATAAAAAATCTACAGGCAGTCTTGCAAGTATGGATACAATTGTATCCAATGGATACATTTTGACGGTGCTCGTACATGCATACGCCGCTGAGCAAAATGGATACAAAATCGAATTATTAGACAAAACTGGATACTTTTTACCCTTTTGGGGCAAATTGGATACTTTTTTGGCCTTTTTGGCCGTCCAAGCGCCGCACGTGTTTTTTTATTTTATTTACAAGCTTGGCCGGCCAAAGGAAATGAAAATACTATAAACCTAATGACAGCAAGGCAGTGGATACGGACGGTGGCACCAAAATGGATACAAAATAGAACTACGACACGGCCGTCCAAACCTGGTCTCTCGTGGAAAATGTAAATACTCAGACTAATGACCTCTGTAATGTTTGTGTGTGTGTGTGTGTGTGTGTTTTTTTAATGTGTGTTGATTTGAAAGTGATGTGTGTGTACTGTGTGTGTGTGTGTGTGTGGAACTGTGTTTGTGTTTGAAAATGTTTGTGTAACCGCAAAGACTGTTTATGTAAACTGAAATCGTTTATGTATGTGACGAATATTAGTTATGTTCCCTTATGAAATGCTGCAAGTCTCTCTTCTCATTCTCTCTCTCTCTCAATTATTCTTCTCTCTCTCTTCTCTCTCTTATAAGTCTCAAGATGATTCTCTTTCCTCTCTCTCTCTCTCCTCAATTGTGTTCTTTTATTGTCATAAGATGATTAACCTTTCATACTCAACGCAGGATTAGTAAAAAATTATCGTGACTTTTCTGGGTAAAGAATGTAATGCTATGCAGTACCTTTTGCAATGTGTGGTGTGTGTGTGGTGTGTTTGTGTGTGTGTGTGAGTTCAGAGCACAGATGCTTTACGAGATCCATAACGCCACGTGCTGACCTCATTAGTGGCTGCCACCGAGTGGCTCGTGTGTGGCTGTGCACCTACCACCACTTTTCGTGGCGACCATTTTTGTGGTCGCCACTTTTTGTGGCGGCACCATGACCACTAATAGTGGCTCGTGTGAATCCTTAGCCTGACACTGCGGTTGCGGTAGTGCGGTCCCATTTTTTCTTTCCTGTGCAGTACGCGGTGTGCGGTACTGCGGTAGCGGTAGTCAAAATACAAAAATACGTCAGTGTCTATCCTAGCTATCCAGACAAAGGAAACATGTTAAAATAGTACAAAAAAATCGGTCCGTACAAAGGGTCCTCCGGGGTTGAAAAAGGCTATCGCTGATCAAAAGGGTTAGAAAGACTCGTGTAGTAGTTTAGTCTGTCTATAATTTATAGTATTTAATTTTGAACAATAATGAAGATAAAATGATTGAATCAGATGATTGTGATGACTGATACCGATTGACTGATTGAGTCTTCACTGTAAAAAAGTTATATAAAAAACATTTCTGTATGCATGCCGCGCTGCAAATGTCGTCTTGACGTAGTCTAGATTTTCAAGAAAGCGTTTGAAAAACGTACCTCAGGATTTTTAGTGCGGTCCGCGGTAGTGCGGCATTTTCAGAAATTTTGCGGTAGTGCGGTAGTGCGGTTCTTGTGACGCTCACCGCACTACCGCACTAAGTACCGCATGTGCTCGCTGCTGAAATGCTCACCTTTGTTCAGGTACTCGCCACTGGTTCTCCCCGCTGCTGTTGCTTGAAGTTCCTGGATATACTATTTCCATAAGCCTCACGTTTAGTTGAACAATGCTGACGCTGATGTCATAAAAAATAAACGAGGTGGTAACAAGATTCACCTGTCTGGCGGTGTTGCGAGAAATACCTCAACGCAATAAATACTTTGCTCTGTGTCCACTACGCATGTCCTCTGGGGAATGCGCAGAGAGCATGTTAATTTGGCTTATTGTGTTGTAGTTTGTCAACTTATGACCTTTGTGGTTGATGTTGCCCAAACCTGAAGAACTGAGTGAACATCAACGTGGGGTAATTATTCTAAAATCCGCCCTGTTAGTTTGATTAACCCTCCTCCGTATTAAAAGTGTATGATGTGGCGATTGTGGAGCCCAGACAGGACAAGTAAATCAGGAGAAGTAAAAGGAAATATGGAAACAGTAAGCAGTAAGCGTTCAGTCCTCCTCTCGGCGAGCTATTTTGCAAAGATGCCAGAAAATTCTTACGACAGCGGCATGGAGGGTTACTCCTGCCAGGCCCGCGGGTTGCCTTTGATTTGATGTAATTGACCATGTTTGATCCGCCATGACGATTTACTGGCAGGAAAAGCGTATTATGTAAACCTTAAGTGGTGCATCAACGGTGAACTTCCCAAAGACACGATTCAACACGGGAGATAACGACCGGAGGAACGCACGTGACAACTCGTGCCCACCTCGCAGGCTCGCATATAAAATCTACAGGCAGTCTTGCAAGTATGGATACAATTGTATCCAATGGATACATTTCGACGGTGCTCGTACAATACGCCGCTGAGCAACATGGATACAAAATCAGAATTATTAAGACAAAACTGTTACTTTTGCCCTTTTTTCAGACGATACTTTTTGGCCTCTTTGGCCGTCAAACGCCGTAAATCGTGTTTTATTCTTATTTACAAGCTTGGAAGGCAAAAGGAAATTAAAATACTATCAACCTGATAGTAGAGTCAGCAACAGTGGGTCGTGTGTGTGTGTGTGTGTGTGTGTGTGTGTGTGTGTGTGTGTGTGTGTGTGTGTGTGTGTGTGTGTGTCTTTCTGTTGTTCTCTCTCTCTCTCTCTCTCTCTCTCTCTCTCTCTCTCTCTCTCTCTCTCTCTCTCTCTCTCTCTCTCTCTCTCTCTCTCTCTCTCTCTCTCTCTCTCTCTCTCTCTCTCTCTCTCTCTCTCTCTCTCTCTCTCTCTCTCTCTCTCCAGTCATCTCTATTTTTTGGTAAGTTTCATTCACTCAACCTTATTTATGCATTTATATCATAAGTTCGCTTGTACTTACTTATATTTCTGGGGTATCTAATAGCCTGTTACAACCTTTTGCGTGTGTGTGTGTGTGTGTGTGTGTGTATGTGTGTGTGTGTGTGTGTGTGTGTGTGTGTGTGTGTGTGTGTGTGTGTGTGTGTGTGTGTGTGTGTGTGTGTGTGTTTTATTTCCACGTGCATCTTTCCGGCATCTTTCTCCTTTTCTCCCACATACTTTTTTGTTAGCTTCAGTCCTTTCTTCACGCCTTCCTTACACTCCGCTTTCATTTACTTTCATTTTCCTTTGTTTCTGCACATTCCTGTTTCTTTCTTTTTCTCATTACATCGTCCTCTCGCCCTTCATTTCCTTTTCCACGGCTTTCATAATATATTTTTTTCTTTTTTCTTTTTACAACAAAAGAGACAGCTCAAGGGCACAGTAAAAAGTAAACAATAATATATAAAAAAAAAAAGCCCACACGTCGCTGCTCACAAAAAGAATCCAAAGAGGTGGCCGAAAGAGAGGGCAATTTCGGGAGGAGAGGATTCCAGATACCTTTCTCTTGAAAGAGTTCAAGTCGTGAGCAGGAGGAAATACAGAAGAAGGAAGATTATTCCACAGTTTACCAGCGTGAGGGATGAAAGAGTGAAAACGCTGGTTAACTCTTGCATAAGGGGTTTGGACAGTGTGGCGACGAGCATGAGTAGAAAGTCGTGTGCAGCGGGGCCGCGGGAGGGTGGGAGGCATTCAGTTAGCAAGTTCAGAAGACCAGTCAGCATAAAAGTATCGATAGAAGACAGAAAGAGAGGCAATATGGCGGCGGAAATTAAAGGTAGATGACTATCAGTAAGACGAGGAGAGCTGATGAGACGAGGAGCCTTAGACTCCACTCTGTCCAAGAGAGCTGTGTGAGTGGAGCCCCCCACACGTGATATGCATACTCAATATGAAGGCGGACAATACCCCTGTACTATATGGATAGCAACTGTGCGGGGGAGAAGAACTGGCGGAGGCGATATAGAACGCCCAACCTCTAGGAAGCTGCTTTAGTGAGAGACGAGATGTGAAGTTTCCAGTTTAGATTTTGAGTTAAGGATAGACCGAGGATGTTTAGTGTTGAAGAAGGTGACAGCTGAGTGTTGTCGAAGAACAGGGGATAGGTGTTTGGAAGATTGTGTCGAGTTGATGGGTGGAGAAATTGGGTTTTTGAGGCATTTAAAGACACAAGGTTCCTTTTGCCCCACTCGGAAATGATAGTAAGATCTGAAGTTAAGCGTTCTGCGGCTTCCAGCCTGGTGTCATGTAATTCCTGTTGAGAGGGTCTTCTGTTGAGAGAAGTTGAATAATGCAGAGTGGAGTCATCAGCATATGAGTGGAAAGGACAGTTTGTTATGGAAAGAAGATCATTGATGAATAATATGAAGAGAGTGGGTGATAGGACAGAGCCCTGTGGAACATCACTGTTAATAGGTTTATGAGAAGAGCAGTGACCGTCTACCACAGCAGAGATAGAACGGCCGGAAAGGAAATTTGAGATAAAGAATCAGAGAGAACGATGGAATCCGAAAGAGGGCAGTTTAGAAAGCAAAGACTTGTGCCAGACTCTATCGAAGGCTTTCGATATGTCTAGTGCAACTGAGAAAGTTTCAACGAAACGGCTAGGAGAGGATGACCAAGAATCAATTAAGAGAGCAAGAAGATCGCCAGTAGAACGCCCCTTGCGGAACCCATACTGGCGATCAGATAGAAGGTTAGAAGTGGAAAGGTGCGTTTGAATCTTCCGGTTAAGGATTGATTCAGAAGCTTTAGATAGACAGGAAAGTAAAGCTGTAGGGTGGTAGTTTGAGGGATTGGAACGGTCACCATTCTTAGGCACAGGCTGTACTAAGGCGTACTTCAAGCAGGAAGGAAAGGTAGATGTTGAGAGGCAGAGACGAAAGAGTTTGACCAGGCAGGGTGACAGCAAGGAGGCACAGTTTTTAAGGACAATAGGAGGCCCTCCATCAGGTCCATAAGCCGTCTGTGAGCTCAGGCCAGAGAGAGAGAGAGAGAGATTTACATAGAAAATCAGACCACACAGAACCCATGGTCCAGACTAGGTGGTCTGTCCTTAAACCTAAGTGATTTTACACTAATCAGATGGCTCCAAAACGTTGCTTTTCTACTCTAGTTAATATTAAGTTCCAGGAAGTGACGGTCGAGCTTGTTTTTAAAGGAGTCAATCGTGTTACACTGGACCACTGACGGTGGGAGCTTATTCCATTCTCGCACTACAACGTTGGTGAAGAAAAATTTGGTGCAGTCTGAATTTACTTGTCTACATTTGAGTTTTGTGCCATTGTTCCTCGTTCGCAAAGTGCCATCGATCATAAACAATTTTGTTCTGTCTACATTCGTGAAACCATTAAGTATTTTAAAACATTCTCTCTGTTTTCCTCGGAGGCGACGTTTCTCAAGAGAGAACATGTTAAGGGTGGAAAGCCTTTCTTCGTAGGATTTGTTGCGCAAGGAAGGGATCATTTTTGTTGCTCGACGCTGAACACCTTCTAGTTTAGCAATGTCCTTTGCATGGTGGGGAGACCAAAACTGTACCGCATATTCCAAGTGGGGTCTGACTAAACTATTGTAGAGCGGAAGTATTACATCTTTATTTTTGAATAAAAAGTTTCTTTTAATGAAGCCCAACATTCTGTTCGCTTTATTTGCTGCATCGATGCATTGATGTGAGAATTTGAGGTTTGACGCGATTTTAATCCCCAGGTCCTTAACGCATTGAACACTTGTGAGTTTAACGCCGCGTATTTCGTAATCGAACTTCTTTTTTTTTGTTCCAACTTGAAGGACCTGGCACTTTTCTACGTTAAAGGGCATCTCCCATTTATTCGACCAAGCTGAAATTTTGTGCAAATCCTCTTGGAGGCTTTGCCTGTCTTCGTCAGTGAGAACCGAGTTACCAATCTTTGTGTCGTCTGCAAATTTACTAATGCGATTATTGAGTCCAACATCCACGTCGTTGATGTAAATAATGAAGAGCACTGGGCCAAGAACCGAGCCCTGAGGGACGACATTAGTGACCGGCGCCCACTCTGAGTTAAATCCGTCAATCACAACTCTTTGTTGTCTGTTGCTCAACCAATTCGCGATCCATTGGTTTACTTGACCGTCAATGCCTATTTGCTTTAATTTATAAAGTAATTTATGATGTGGGACTTTATCAAACGCTTTCTGGAAATCAAGATAGACTACGTCCACTGATTTGGTTACGTCATAAATTGAGAAGAGATCGTTATAAAAGGTCAGTAGGTTTGACAGGCAGGATCTTTTGTTACGGAAGCCACGTTGTGAATCCCCAATTAATGAGTGGCTTTCGAGGTAACTCACAATTTTGTCTCTAATTATCCTCTCGAGTAGCTTACCTACAATTGAAGTTAGACTAATGGGTCGGTAGTTACCTGGTATTTTTTTGTCTCCTTTCTTAAAAATCGGTGTCACGTTAGCCTTTTTTCAATCCGAAGGGACGATGCCTTGCCGCAAGAACATATTGAATACGGTAGTGAGGGAGGAGAGTATTTCGCTCTTTGTTTCTTTAAGCAGTATAGGATATACTTTGTCGGGTCCGGGACACAATGTTCCTTCTGCCCCAATCGGAAATGATAGCAAGGTCTGAGGTTACGCGTTCTGCAGCCTCTAGTCTGGAGTCGTGTACTTCCTGTTGTGATGGTCTTCTATTGAAAGAAGTTGAATATTGCAGAGTGGAGTCGTCGGCGTACGAGTGGACAGGACAGTTTGTTATGGAAAGAAGATCATTCATCAATAACAGGAAGAGAGTGGGTGATAGGACAGAGCCCTGTGGAACGCCACTGTTGATAGGTTTAGGGAAAGAGCAGTGACCGTCTACCACCACAGAGATAGAACGGCCGGAAAGGAAACTGGAGATAAAGGAACAGAGAGAGGGATAGAATCCGAAAGAGGGCAGTTTAGAAAGCAAAGACTGGTGCCAGACTCTATCGAAGGCTTTCGATATGTCAAGCGCAACAGAGAAAGTTTCACCGAAACTGCTAAGAAAGGATGACCAAGAGTCAGTTAAGAGAGCAAGAAGATCGCCAGTAGAATGCCCCTTGCGGAATCCATACTGGCGATCAGATAGAGGATTAGAAGTGGAAAGGTGCTTTTGAATCTTCCCGTTAAGGATTGATTCAAAAGCTTTAGATAGACATGAAAGTAAAGCTATTTGGCGGTAGTTTGAGGGATTGGAGCGGTCACCCTTCTAAATAAATATATATACATATATATACATATATATATACATATATATATACATATATATATACATATATATCTACATATATATATATATATATATATATATATATATATATATATATATATATATATATATCACCACCATGTTCACTTTTCAGCCAAGTTGTCCTCATGTAGATAATGGAACGAGGGGATGGGTTGATTGCATGGCCATTTTCTCCAGATGGAACCGTCCAACCTAAGGTGCAGTCATTCCTGAAAATTGAAAAGCGAGGCATTAAACGATTGACGCACATAAATTACATATTTATCCATGTACATTAAGTTAATCACAGTCTCTGACTAATATTGGTAGCATCAAACTGCATTAAAATGACTACGTAATACAATACTGGCAAGAATTTCATACATACATACAGAGAGAGAGAGAGAGAGAGAGAGAGGATAAGAGAAAATAATGTAAAGTACTTACCCAGCTCTAAATACTTGATGAAAGTGTCCCTTATCTTAGGGAGCACCCGAAGTTGATTCAGAGCCTCTGTAGAGTGATTGTGATGTCCCTTCATCGTGATGAAGCACGGGTATTTTTCCATCATCCTGTCCCTCCTAACAGTGTACTTCGTGATGATTCGAATGTTAACATCCATTGTTACAGGACACCTGTAAATGAGTGAGAGTATTACAAGATTACTACAATGTTGCATTGTTACGGTGAAGGGCTTGGTTGCGTGTAGCTCAGACAGGGTCTTGGTGAGCGAACAAGGCGTGAAGGGAAACACTCGCTGCTTTAGGTGAAATATATTCTTAACCTAAATACAGTGGGCGTTGGAGAGAGCCGAGACAGTAGGTCTGTATCAGTCGGGCCCTCAGGAAGGAGTGAAGATAGAGACATGGAAAATAATGAAATTACAACTGGTCACGTCCGTCAAGGTGACCTCAAGTTTGACGAAATGCTTGTTACACATACCGAGACGCTCGTCCGATAAACACTGACAGATGACATTCCTACAATGGTGGCGTGATCTATCTGAAGTGGGTATTTTCCACTATACATGCATTCCTAATCCATGGTGATATATCATAATAATAATAATAATACACTGATATAATTACAACTACTATAACACATCGCATCAGCCGAAAGGAGTCCATTCTACAACTTTATTGATTTACCTGCATAGTTGGCACACATAATCATGACCACTATAAATAAGTGTTTTAGTTTACAGAGAACTTTGATAAAGAAGGGAGGTGAGGTCAGGTCAAGTTTTTAACCTGACCTGACCTGACTTTCCAACATGCTGCCATGGTGAAGAGCAGATCATGCAATATGATGCAGTACGATCCTTTTATCGTAATACTTACCCAAGACTAAACTCTGTAATGTAACTTCTTACTGTATCTGAAATAAAACCCTCTTCTGCGGCGAAAAGTTTGTATTCACCAAACAGTTCAGCGATAAGAGGTGAAATAGGATGTAAGACATTTGACCAGTTTTTCATTTGACCAGGTGTGGAGTGTCATTTGACCAGGTGTGGAGTGTCACTTGACCAGGTATGGAGGGTCAATTGACCAGGTATAAATTAAGAATCTCTTTTACTCAAATGTTATTTATATATGGTTCCCAACTGTATATGGTTAATCTGAAATGTGAAAAAAAATGGTGACAAAAATGAAGTCCCAATCGGGCCAATCCTGCTTCATGTCTTCTAGTATCATTTTAGCTTTTTTTGATATCATGAGCATAACATATAAACCTCTTTTCCTTCCTATTTCAGTGTTTAGCCTGTCTGTCATCCATTGCAAGTAATTACCTGTTAACCTGACCTCCCTGTGAGGTTTAAACTGTTGCTGACCTTGTTTAGTCTCCCTGACCAGATTATTGTACTCATCCTCCAAGTTACTGACCTGACTAGTGACCTCACCAGAGATTAATGCCCCTCCTTGCTCTGACATACTCCCCTAATCCTTTGCAGCTGCTTTCTTAGCCCCTCGTAGGCCGCCTTCCTGAAGTCAGGTATTAATGTGTTGTTACTGCTGACTCTGTCCTCACATTTAATATTAAATCTAATTTTCTTGTTATCACTGTTACCTAATGAATCCCTAACCTCTATGTTGTTTATTATGTCCTCTCTATTAATTATCAATAGATCCAAAATATTTTCCTACCTCATTGGTGATCTAATTAACTGCTGTATCCTGTATCATATCTAACAAATCCTGCGCCTTCTGGTCTCCTGATAAAGTATCCCACTCAGTGTTCCTATAATCTCACCACACGTACTCCTCAAATAACTCATTTCCACTGCCTGCACTCTAGACCTATGATTTTCATTCCAGACCCACATTACACTTGCATATGTGAGGGTTGGTACTATTATTGTATTTCTCAAATTCCTCTTTACCTCCATGTTCACACTTCTGCCATTTATGATTCGTCTCAAAGACCATACCACCCTTCTTCCTTGCAATGCAATGCCTCTGTTCAAATGTCCTTTCCCCGTGAAATAAGGAATGGTCGTACAGAAATACACATCTTTCATCTGCAAGAGTGGGTGAGTGATCATGTCTGTGTGAAAATCTCAGTCTACCGTCGTACTGCATCTTCGTATCGCCTTTGCATTTTACTAGTGCGATAAAATATAGTACTGTAATTTTGTACTGATATCGTAGCACCTTTACCAGCGCAATCAAGGCTCTGAAGTCCCTTGGAAGGGCTGAGACAAGGTCACACCTTCCTGACCACAATTACCCCAGTGGTAAAACTTCTGAAGTCAGGGTTCAGGTCAACACAGGGTAGCTTAGTAACTGACGCCACTGTTTGCCTCCCGTCAGTTCTCAGGTCCACATCCAGCCTCATACATATGTGGCTTGTTTCTACATCAATATACTTTCACGATTATTGGCTCCCTTAATTAATACAACTCAATCAAGGTAGATAGCAAAACAGATTCCCTCTGGGTTGAAACAATAGGTTTGCATAATAGGGTGGCGGGGGAATGGAACAGAGTCAGCAATCACATAGTGAGTGCAGGGACGATAGCTTGTTTTAAGAGTAGACTGGATGGCTACATGGACGAGGATAACAGGTGGCAGTTGGAGAGAATCTGGAGCTACCCTGTGTAGGCCATTCGGCCTTTTGAAATCTCCCTATGTTCTTATGCTCTTCATAAACTTATATAAGACAAAACCGCACAAACTATTTAGTTTGCTGTAATGAGCATATACTTATTTCAATCAATGGTAAACACAGCTACATCTACACGATATATGTAAGGGCAAGTTTTCCATATATTTTTAAACGTTCAATAGAATTAAACCACATGATAAAGGAAAACTCAGGATTACCATCCATCTTCCTTTGTTTCTTTTTTGTAAAACTTTGTTACGTGTACTTATCCAGTAAACGTTTTCTTCTTTCCAACGCTGCAAGCACCATGGTGGCAGACGAGTTTTTGATGAAGGACCTTCCTCTCTTTTGCGGGGTATTCATGCTTAACATTGAAGCAGGTGTCGCTTCTCTTGATGTACAGCGTCCTCCAACGCACGAAGTCTTCTTTGGTTTTAACATTTAAGCGGAACTGCACAATGTCGTCCTTCACCGTTGTAGCTGTAGCAAAAAATCCTTCTTCTTCACAACTAAACATGTTGCCATGTTGGAGTGCAGTGGACGGCTAACCCCTCTAGACTCTAGTCTGAGGTCACGCACCCAGACTCAGGTCACACACCCTCACTTTCCTCTCCCCCTTTCGTCCCCCACTATATCTTCCCTTTCCTCCACATTTCCACTTCTTACAACAATAATGTATTATCTAATTAGGAGTTCCTAATATGTAGAAGACAAGGGAAAAGGAATGAGAAGAGATAGGCAGATAGGGAAGTTATTATAATAGATACATGCTGAAAACTTGAATGATTGATTGATTGTTTTATTAGAAATAATATTAATTATGTTATTAAGATATCCCTAATGTATAGAAGCAAGGAGAAGAAACAAAATATATCTTCATTTCCATTCCTAAGTATAGTATTAAATCTTAAAAATAGTAAGGATAATAGTAAAATGTAAGTCACGCACACAATGGCATAGTTACCCATCAATTCTTGCCTGGCTAGATCCCCCCACACACCCCCACACACACTCACAGGCACCGCGGACAACACACACGCATAAACACACTCACAGGCACCGCGGACAACACACACGCATAAACACACTCACAGGCACCGCGGACAACACACACGCATAAACACACTCACAGGCACCGCGGACAACACACACGCATAAACACACTCACAGGCACCGCGGACAACACACACGCATAAACACACTCACAGGCACCGCGGACAACACACACGCATAAACACACTCACAGGCACCGCGGACAACACACACGCATAAACACACTCACAGGCACCGCGGACAACACACACACCCATACACCCATACACACTCACAGGCATCGCAACAAACCCGTAACCGTGATCCCGCAAGTACCACCACCTCTATTACTAAGCCTCTAGATAACTTAAAAATCCTTAGTTTCAATGCGCGTAGCCTAAGAAACAAATTTGATGAACTGAGATGTCTTGCTTTAACAGAAAATTTTGACATAATTGCTATAACCGAAACATTTATCGACACCACAAATATTGATTTAAGTTCCGAATACAACATAGATGGCTACAGACTCTTCAACAAAGATCGTGTAAACCGTAGAGGCGGTGGCGTCGCCCTTTATGTCAAAAGCTATTTGCAACCCACTGACAAAACACCGGGAAACAGTAACGTTGAACATTTGTGCGTGCGAGTAAACATTGCAAAAGTCAACTTAAATATATCTGTCACCTACAGACCTCCCGGGCAATCACTCAATGATGACCTTGAAATGTACAGCGTCTTAAGGCAGTCACTTAATAACAGCGACTCACTGATATTAGGAGACTTAACCTCCCCCATATCGACTGGGTGACACTGTCAGGTACAGAAGGCGAGTCACATAGAATGATCGAATTTCTAGAAGAAAATTATCTAAGCCAGATGGTTTCTGAGCCAACTCGACAAAATAATATACTCGACCTTGTTATAACGACCCAAGATAACCTAATCAGTAGTGTCACGGTAGGAGAACACCTTGGTTCTTGCGATCATAAATTAGTGCGCGTCGACATTAAAGCTCAATCATCAGTGACTGAAAATAAAGTAAAGGTGCCCAATTGCAAAAGAGCTAACTTCGTAGAAATCCGACAAAAACTAACAGAAATACAACTATCAGATGATGGCAACGTAGAGGAAGCCTGGCTAAGCCTTAAAAATCACTTACTCACTCAGCAGAACACATTCGTCCCCTTGTGCGAGAAGCGAATTAACACTAATAAAAGCCCACCGTGGTTTAATAGCGAAATTAAACAATCAGTCAATGAGAGAAAATTGTTTTACAGGTTAAAAAAAGAACAAAGCACGCCCGAAAACATTAGACTTTATAATGATGCCAAGCGACGAGTAAAAAGACTAGTAGGTCAGGCAAAGCGTAGATACGAAGAAAATATTGCAGCCAACTGTAAAAATAATCCAAAATCTTTCTTCAGTTACATAAACAACAGAAAGGCGATCAAAAGTGGTATTGGACCTTTAACAAACAGCGACGGTGCACTAGTGACTGACAGCCAACACATTGCAAACCTCTTAAACAATTACTTTTCCTCGGTGTTTAATAATAACAGTCTTCCTCTCGCTACCACCAACACCAGTACTATTGTAAATCTCGAGCATGCATTGCCTAATTTTGAAATAACAACCGATAAAGTCCTTAAAGCTCTCCATTCACTTGAAACAAATAAAAGTCCTGGACCTGACAAAGTATATCCAACTCTGCTGAAAGAAACAAAGAGCGAAATACTCTCCTCCCTCACAACCGTATTCAATATGTCCTTGCGACAAGGCATCGTCCCTTCAGATTGGAAAAAGGCTAACGTGACACCGATTTTCAAGAAAGGAGACAAAAAAGTACCAGGTAATTACAGGCCCATTAGTCTAACTTCGGTTGTAGGTAAGCTACTTGAGGGCATAATTAGAGACAAAATTGTGAATTACCTTGAAAGCCACTCATTGATTGGGGACTCACAACATGGCTTCCGAAACAAAAGATCCTGCCTATCAAACCTATTAACCTTTTATAACGACCTCTTCACTGTTTATGACGTAACCAAATCACTGGACGTAGTCTATCTTGATTTCCAGAAAGCGTTTGATAAAGTCCCGCATCATAAATTACTTTACAAATTAAAGCAAATAGGTATTGACGGTCAAGTAAACCAATGGATCGCGAATTGGTTGAGCAACAGACAACAAAGAGTAGTGATTGACGGATTTAACTCAGAGTGGGCGCCTGTCACTAGTGGCGTCCCTCAGGGCTCGGTCCTTGGCCCAGTGCTCTTCATTATTTACATCAACGACGTGGATGTTGGACTCAATAACCGCATTAGTAAATTTGCAGACGACACAAAGATTGGCAACTCGGTTCTCACTGACGAAGACAGGCAAAGCCTCCAAGAGGATTTGCACAAAATTTCAGCTTGGTCGGATAGATGGGAGATGCCCTTTAACGTAGACAAGTGCCAGGTCATTCATGTTGGAACGAGGAATAAGAAGTTCGAATACGAAATGCTCGGCGTTAAACTCAAAAGCGTTCAATGCGTCAAAGACTTGGGGGTCAAAATCGCGTCAAACCTCAAATTCTCACAGCAATGCATCGATGCAGCAAATAAAGCGAACAGAATGTTGGGCTTCATTAAAAGAAACTTTGTATTCAAGAATAAAGATGTAATACTCCCGCTCTACAACAGTTTAGTCAGACCCCACTTGGAATATGCGGTACAGTTTTGGTCTCCCCACCATGCAAAGGATATTGCTAAATTAGAAGGTGTTCAGCGTCGGGCAACGAAAATGATCCCTTCCTTGCGCAACAAATCCTACGAAGAAAGGCTTTCTACCCTTAACATGTTCTCTCTTGAGAAACGTCGCCTCCGAGGAAAACTGATCGAATGTTTTAAAATACTTAATGGTTTCACGAATGTAGACAGATCAACATTGTTTATGATCGATGACACTTTGCGCACGAGGAACAATGGCGTAAAACTCAGATGTAGACAAGTAAATTCAGACTGCACCAAATTTTTCTTCACCAACGTTGTAGCGCGAGAATGGAATAAGCTTTCACCGTCAGTGGTCCAGTGTAACACGATTGACTCCTTCAAAAATAAGCTCGACCGTCACTTCCTTCAACTTAATATCAACTAGAGTAGAAATGCAACGTTTTGGAGTTGTGGTGCCCCGAGGGCTGCGACACCACTCGTGTCATCATCATCTTCACCGGCAATATTTTCCGATGACAACAGCGGTATCGACCGCTAAAACACAACACGGACTCCAACACATGATTGTCCCCACTGTTCATTTACCAACCTATACACAATTGTAATTGCCCATTAACGCACCCGCTTATCTCTCTAAGCCAAAACACAATCACCGCGGCCTAAAAACACGATCAGCCGCGGAACAAAATGTTATGAAAACAAAGCTGCGTCACCGCGTGAATTAAGCATGTCGGTTAGGTAGATTATTGTATGAGCTCGGTGTGAGTTTGATGTATGACTCACACGCCTGACGTATTACCCTCGCGATATCTGCCTATATAAGAAGCATTTTCTCCAGGCTTGACCTCAGATTAACCAGCACTCTGTTCGTTGCTGGACACTCAGTTGTCCTTCCCTAGACAACATGGGTAGAACATTCATCGTTGCTACTGTGAGTATGGAGTGAAGAATTACCATAGAGGAAAGCGTATCTAACATATCTATTGTGTTCTATTATCTTAGTTTTACTTAGGATTATATTTCTATGATACTTTATTGTGTGAGTTTTTACTCAATATTATACCAGTGTTAACGTCAGTAACCAATAGTGAAAGAAAACCTGAAGACTCATTGAGTCTAGTAAGCCAGTCGCTGGTTTAAACAATATTTTTACCCTCTGTAATATTAAGTAGTATTAAGGTAGAATAAAATACATATAAGAAAGGCGACACCGTTTCATCACCCCATTTACGAACTCCTTTAAATACTCCTAAAGTACCAGAATTTTAAGTCAAGTGTCACTAGTACAAACAGTGTGTCGTCTCCCCTGTGTGACCCGGATTGCGGGTTACAACATTGGTGTCAGGTGTGGGGTGGTGAAACATGTGGTGAAACATGTGGTGAAACATGTGGTGAAACTTGTGGTGAAACTTGCGATTTATATTGGTTTATATTGGTATTGTACTGGTGTATGTCCACATCCGAAAGCGAGGGAGAAGACAGTTATTCTTGGAATTACGGGAATAAGACTTTAGAGTTAAAAATGCCAGACGAAGGCAAGAACCCTCCCCCCAAAAAAGAAGATGGAAAATCGATCACCCTTGCCCATGATGATCTTGTCACGCTACTTAGCCGTCATACCTTGAATGATTTTAGTAGAGTGCAGGGACTCTTATATTTTTGTGGTGGAGAAGAAAAAGTAGCAAAGCACCAAACCTCCCATGCCATAAGCTAGCAAAGAAATGGATAGAGGATATTGAAAGCCGGACACAGGCAAATTGGGACACTACCGGAAAGATTGAGTTAGCCAAACAATATGCCCTGGGAGCAGCGCGCGATCATCTCCTCGGTTGTATCACTAGATGTGGACAGGATTGGGAAAAAGTAAAGGAAGACTTCCTACGTGTGTTTCCACAGTAAGGACCTTTTCGGTCCTCCAGAAAGAATTGGGAGAGGCAAAACGGCGGACAGGAGAAAACATCCGCACCTTCCTCATCCGCCTGGAGACATTGAGAGACGAGTTGATCGCTCTCAAGCCTGACAATGCCAGTTTCCTAACTGAGATAACCGCTTTACGGCTCAGAGAGGCTTTCCCTCCGGCCCTCTTACTCATCCTAACGGAGGAAGAAAAGGGGGACCCACAGAAGGTATTAAAGAAAGGGTATGAGTATATTAAAGCTTATCCAGAGTCGAAGCTATCCGATGCCGATATCGCCAAAGAAATAAAAGTGCTGAACGTCTGTTCCACCCAGGCATCCGGACCCAAACATGTCTCACAAGCCCGTCCTCCACGCCCTCCAGGCCAGTCACGTTACCCGATACCCCAAAGGGGAGGACGGCACGCTGCGCCACCTACACGCCCATATGGGAACGCGCCCACGCCACCTACATGTTATGCTTGTGGGTATGTAGGACACATGGCTCGCGATTGCACATATGGAAGGCAGTATAGGGGTGCCTACCACCCACCAACGGGCTCTCGGTACCCTCAGTACCAGCCCACTCGAAACAGGCGTCAGCCTGTCTCGCCTTGCGCTGCCTGGCGCCCGGAGTACACGGCCGGTCCCTCACCCCGTAGCTCCTGGGTTAACCCTGACCACGAGAAGAACAAAAAAAAAACGACCCCAGAGTAGCTGCGGCAGTCCACGGCCCTACCAACGCCCTCACGTTGAGATTGTGCGTAGGCGCTAATGCACAAAAGGAGATGGTTTACGCAATGCTAGACACAGGAGCAGGAGCGTCCCTAATAGAAGAAGATTTATTTAGGAAGGTAGGCGGGAAGATGATAGTTACAGAACCTCTCTCCATACAAGGGGTAGATCGGACTCCAATCCCTAATAAAGGAATAGCCGAAGTAGTAGTAGACTTTGGGCACGGAGAAATTAAAGAAAAGTTTGTAGTAATATCACAAGGTATAGTGTTACCAACAGCAGTTTTGTTGGGCCTAGAATTTATGTGGAGACAAAATGTGGTAGCTGCACCGCTGGCCACACCTGGGCAGTTTAGTGTAATGGTGGGCGCCTACCCAGTGGAAGTTCATTCCCTGGCTGCGGACGATATGAGCCCGTACCCAGAAGATCATAAACCTACTTTAGACGAGATGGAGGAAGTACCAGTGAAAGCATACGCTATTAACGTGGCGTCCTTGCTACCAGGCACGGCAGGGTATGTCACTCTGGAGGCAGAGATTGGCAGAGCCCAGCAAGCCTTATTTCTCCCAAGGTCCAATGATATCCCTTCTTCATTTTTATTTCCCGGGTGAGTAACCTTAACTCCTAACGTCAAACAAACCAAAGGTAAATTCATCATTCCCTATGCTAACCCAACTGAAGAAACTATTGAGATGCCAACAGGTGAAGTGATGGGACACATTTATTCTTGTCACTCAGAATACTATCAATCATCGACTAATGAATGTGTAGCGGCTGTCACAAAACAGCTACAAAGCCGCCTGTCACCCAGTCAAGTAAGCAGATGGTACTCGATAAGCTGATAGACGAGCTATTTTTACCCTCACAACGGGAAAATTGCTGTCTGAAGGGCTTAACCTGCAAGTATCCTGATGTGTTTGCTCTAAAAACGAGCCACTCACTATTACCCCTATTATGTTCACACTTTAAGGCTAAAAATGACAAGCCTATATATAAAAGCCATACCCAATACCAGTAAAATATCATAAAGAAATAGAGATTCAGCTCAAGGACCTTGAGGCCCAGGGTATTATACGCCCTAGTGCGTCACCCTACAGCGCACCTCTAGTCCCTGTTGCTAAAAGGATGGTGGAGTCAGACTTTGTCTCGACTTCCGCGCTCTGAACGATGAATTGATTGATGACAAACATCCACTCCCTAACATTAACCTCATTTTGCAACAGTTAGGGAAAGTAAAGTATTCACCTCCCTTGATTTGCGCCAGGGCTACCACCAAGTCCCATTGGCAGAGGAATCTAAACACTTGACAGCCTTCACGACACCTTATGGCCTCTATGAATTCACTACAGTCCCTTTGGATTAAAAACAGCACCTGCAGCCTATCAACGGATCATGAATCAAGTTCTCATAGGTCTGACAGGAAGAATTGTACATGTATACCTTGATGATTTGATAGTACAAGGAAAGACATGGACCATCACCTAAAGAACCTCCATGCCGTCTTGGACAGACTGCAGAAGGCTCACCTGTCCTTAAGACTAGATAAGTGTTCCTTTTCAAAGATCAAGTAGATTATCTGGGTCACATTGTTAGTGCTTCTGGCTTGAAGCCTCAGCCCTCAAAGGTACAGGCGGTGCAACAACTCACTCCTCCGAAAACAGTCAAAGAACTTCAAGGTTTCCTGGGATTGGTTAACTTTATAGGAAATTCATTAAAGACTTTGCCAAGATAGCATCCCCACTTAATAATTTACTCAAAGGAGGAAAGTAACCAAGAACGATAAGACACATCTGGAGTGGAATGAAGAGGCATTGCATGCATTTAGCACACTAAAGAACAGTCTAACGACTGACATTGTTTTAGCCTTTCCGGATTTCCGAATCCTTCAATCTCACCACAGATGCGTCAGATAAGGCAATAGGTGGTGTGTTGCAACAAAGGATGAAAATGGTAGTTTACGTCCCATAGCATATTTTAGTAGAACCCTGAATGGAGCAGAACGTAACTACTCAGCGGTAGAGAGAGAAGCTTTAGCAGTCATCTATGGCCTCAGTACTAACCGACCCCTTATCTTGGGTTATAGGATACACATCCTGTCGGACCATAGACCACTGACTTGGCTGTTAAAAGCACAGTACCTAGCAGCAGGATTGCACGCTGGCAGACACTTCTAGGAGAATTTGACTTTAGTATTGATTATCTCCCAGGCTCCAGCAACATGGTAGCAGATTTTTGTCAAGGATTAGGAATCAGGAGAGTGACGTGATAGAAGGCGAATTGGATGCTCGAATTATGTCTGTCACCCTTACGGGTGGACAGGACACGTCTGTCGCCTCTCCGGAGGGACATGACAAACAGGATAAGTTTCTCCATTGGAGTCTTGCTGGACTCATGGAGCACCAGGATCGCGATCCTGAACTGAGAGAATTGAAGCATGCTTTTGAACAAACCACCGGTGGTAACGTACATGAGAGAGATGAGAGAAAGGTTGCAGAGAGGAGCAATGTAACGTTAATGCAGCTAAGAGGCACTTCAAAAAACTGCCTCTTAGTGAAGTGTGTGTAGAGAACGGCATTCTCTACCGCGATGTTTGCGATGAATACAACAAGCAGAAAAGACTGGTTATCGTTCCACCAAGCTACATTCCTAACGCGTTAGCTTTGGCGCATTCCATGCTACCTGCAGGGCATGGAGGCACTAAGGTTACGTTGGCACGCTGTCGCAAGTTTGCGTACTGGCCGGGAATGAAGGCGGACGTGGAGCAATATGTCAGATCTTGTCCTGTCTGTTGTCGGTTTAAGAAGAGGGGAGCCCCGCCAGCTCCACTTATGAGGTATCCAGAGGTTGGCCAACCGTTTGACAGAGTCCATATGGATATTGTCGGACCTTTGTCTGTTTCAGACGAAGGCTATAGGTATGTACTGACAGTGATAGACGTCCTGTCACGCTTCATGGTAGCAACCCCCCTTCGTACGAAGGCAGCCAAGGAAGTGGCAGCTGCGTTCTACAAGAACGTAGTCTGTGTACACAGCATCCCGCCGATTCTAGTCACGGATCAAGGAAAGGAGTTCGTCAACACTCTTACGAGAGTTGACTCAGTTGTTACAGATTGATCATCTAAGGACAACTCCTTATCACCCGTCTGCAAACGGGGTGATAGAAAGGCCTAATGGCACCTTAATAAATATCTTGAGAACTTTGTGCGAGGACAATCGCGGTATCTGGGACCAAATGCTTCCGGTTGCAACACACGCCTACAACACTGCCTACCATCGTGTTCTGAAAGATTCACCATTTTCTTGCTTTTCTCTCAGGACCCAAATGTTCCTTTTGAAGTGCTTGAGAATAAACTCCAACCTTGTTATGATGTTGACAGCTATAAAGCATTTACTTCTAGTGTCGCGCAGCGGACCTATAAACTATGTCAGACCAATATAGATATAGGATGGCAGGAGTCAGAAAGAATGTTTAGGAAATCCAAACCCAAACAGGTGGTAGTAGGAGATCGGGTCTACTTAAGGCATGTATGTACAAAGGGCGAACCAAAGAAGCTCCAGCCCTTGTTCAAGGGACCGTTAGGGTGCTAGAAAAATAAGCCCTGTAGTCTTACGACTGCGTCATGTTAGAGGTGGTAAGATCAAGACAGTTCACACAAATAATGTTCAGGTCGTTCACGAGGACTCTCTTGGCTTCCATGACTCTCCTAATGTCAGGCGTGCATACCCTCTCCCTGATCAAGTAGTAGAAGTGGACCCACTCCCCATGACTTATTCCCCCGAGGAGCCGCTGCCATTGTCCCTTCCAGCTCCTTCCGAGCTCTCCTCACCGGCTCCTGTCTCCTCAGATGCTTCAGAGGTCCCCTCATTGGTTCCCTCAGCTCCTTCAGAGCCCTGTGTCAGTCGCTCATTACGCTCCAATACGGTACCCCCTTCTCTCCCCAATGTCATGGAACACCCTCTTGAGTATCGCCAACGACCAACGAACTGATGCCCCCTATAATTACAGATCCTGGGTGTTGCCCTCTCCTTGTCTTCCCTTGATCCCTCCCGGGAGCAACCCATTCGTCCCGGCCTCGTCTTCTCCCCAGTCTTTAAGATGCTGTTGACAGGACGGTACTATGTTGTCCCCGTCGTCATCAAGACGGACGACATCCAACGTCCTCTCATCAACGTGGCAAATCTAACAGCGGAAGTTTCATGGTCGATTGAACATATGAATCAATCGTTCACCACTGTTGGTCTGCTCAGGCGCACTCTAGACTCTTTTCACATTGAGTTTGAGAAGTTATTCAAAGATCTTAACAGCTTTCTGTCGGCTATGAGTGGTAGAGATGGAAGCCCGTTTCGGACTCGCCAGAAGCGAGGAGCCGTGGATTTCCTTGGCTCGGTAGCAAACCTCCTTTTCGGTACGGCCACTCAGGCCCAAATAGATGTGATACACGGGAAGCTCTCCCAGCTCTACACTCTGTCCACAGAAGAGAGACGTCAACTTAACCTCCATCAGGAAGTCCTCAACGCCACAGTTCGGGACCTCCGTCATATTCATTCTGCCATCTCCCGTCTAGAGTCCGCCTCGGCTTTGGCCTCAGCTATTATCCGTCAGTTCTCACTAAAAACCTTGCAAATTGAAGGGGAAATGCGTATTTTGGAGACTATCCTTCTCATTCAGTTGGCACTTAGTGACCTAAATCATGATACTCTGAATCTCAAGCTTGGCCTTCAGCAGCTGTCCCAAACGCAGGTTTCCCCTCTCCTCCTTCCAAATGATGTACTATTTCGTGTGCTCAGCAATGCGTCACTCCATTACCCAGGCTTACTTTTTCCTGCAGCACATGAATATTTAGCATTGTATAGAGATGTCTCTAGGGTTATTTCTAAAGGTACGCTTTCCTCAGGAACCCTTCACTTCTACTTACAAATCCCCATGAAAGGGGATCCCTCTGACGTGTTCGATGTGTTTAAAATGGACGCGTTGCCTTTTCATCTTGATGGCACGCCATATTTTCTGCACACCGACACGCTTTCCACTTACCTTGCGGTTTCTGAAGACCGCACTCACTATATGCTCTTAGACTCCTTGGACCGCTGTACTAAACACCACCTGCTCTATGTATGTCCCCTGTCGCCCCTGTCTACTCGACTTCTGTCCAGCGCTGCGAGATCGCTCTCTTTCTCGATCGCCCAGACGCCCTCTCGCTGTGTTCTAAGTCTCTCCTCAGAGTCTTCCCCCCGGTCTTCATCCCGTCTCCTGCGGGCTGGGTCTTCGCTACCGATACTCCCCAGATGGTCACCATGGTCTGCCCGGACAGCCCGGTCTCCAAATACAGGCAGACCATCAACGGGACGGGTCTCCTCAGCCTCGGTATGGGCTGTAGTGCCCCACTCCGACGCCTTCAGCCTCCCTGCCTCTGCTACTATGGACGGTGACGCCCGCTGACGGTTCATCGCGCCCCTTCCACATCGGACGTGACGTGGTCTCATCGCTCCTGGCCAAGACTCCCTTGGCCCCTTCCCCTCCCGCCGCCGTCGCCCGGGTCGTCTCTGGCCCCTGCTGGACCTCCCTCCAGCACTTCACGCGCTCCAGGAATCCGTCTCTCCGGTCCCCGCCTTCGACCCCTTCCTCCTTGGTGGGGTGGCTGCTCCTCCTCGGCGTCGTCTTCGTCGCCGGTGGGGTGGCCTTCTTCTGTCTCTTCAGGTCCCGTCTCTCGCAGGCCTCCTCCCCCACGATCCCGCCATCCCCGTCTTGGCCCTCCATGGTCGTCCGCCGGGCGGACCGCTTCGTGCCACGAGGACGTGGCGTGGTTTTAACTGGGGGGGTATGGTGCCCGAGGGCTGCGACACCACTCGTGTCATCATCATCTTCACCGGCAATATTTTCCGATGACAACAGCGGTATCGACCGCTAAAACACAACACGGACTCCAACACATGATTGTCCCCACTGTTCATTTACCAACCTATACACAATTGTAATTGCCCATTAACGCACCGCTTATCTCTCTAAGCCAAAACACAATCACCGCGGCCTAAAACACGATCAGCCGCGGAACAAAATGTTATGAAAACAAAGCTGCGTCACCGCGTGAATTAAGCATGTCGGTTAGGTAGATTATTGTATGAGCTCGGTGTGAGTTTGATGTATGACTCACACGCCTGACGTATTACCCTCGCGATATCTGCCTATATAAGAAGCATTTTCTCCAGGCTTGACCTCAGATTAACCAGCACTCTGTTCGTTGCTGGACACTCAGTTGTCCTTCCCTAGACAACATGGGTAGAACATTCATCGTTGCTACTGTGAGTATGGAGTGAAGAATTACCATAGAGGAAAGCGTATCTAACATATCTATTGTGTTCTATTATCTTAGTTTTACTTAGGATTATATTTCTATGATACTTTATTGTGTGAGTTTTTACTCAATATTATACCAGTGTTAACGTCAGTAACCAATAGTGAAAGAAAACCTGAAGACTCATTGAGTCTAGTAAGCCAGTCGCTGGTTTAAACAATATTTTTACCCTCTGTAATATTAAGTAGTATTAAGGTAGAATAAAATACATATAAGAAAGGCGACACCGTTTCATCACCCCATTTACGAACTCCTTTAAATACTCCTAAAGTACCAGAATTTTAAGTCAAGTGTCACTAGTACAAACAGTGTGTCGTCTCCCCTGTGTGACCCGGATTGCGGGTTACAACAGAGTCTTCTGATTAATGTAAAATCACTTAGGTTTAAGGACAGACCACCAAGTCTGGACCATGGGGTCTGTGTGGTCTGATTTTCTATGTAAATCTATGTAAACACACACACACCCATACACCCATACACACACACAGGCACCGCAGGCAACACACACACACACACACACACACACACACACACACACACACACACACACAAGTTACCTGTGAATTCCATTTTCTTTACTTGTGGGTGGCGGCCTGGCCAGTCCCCCCCAGCACCCCGCGCTCACCGCGCGCGCTGATTGGTCCTAATTTCTCCTTATGCTGAACCCTGAAGGCGCGTCCACACCGGGAATCTTTGTATGACAACAATGAATCCCAGACGTTTCCCAAGTGTTTCGGTAACCCACTGGCATACATTTGAATACCCTTGGGAAATAATGTTTCCTGTCCACAGCTCAGGGTTGTTCTCAGGATGTCGGTGTGTGCGGAGATTGCTACAATGGCCTCTGTGTTTTATTTATTATTGCACTCACTGGAGAGCAAGAAGAAGACAAGAAAACGCGTATGGGTGCGGTAGTTTGTTGAAAGTTGAGCATTACAGAATGACTTACTTTTGGCGGAGCCGAGAGTTAATGGAGCAGGGTTTAGTTAATTAGTAATTTTCTTGGAAGGTCAACCACTGATTTTGAAGAACTATTACGAACGGCGGCTCCCAAAATACAACGAATCGATACCAGGCACAGAAAAGCCATTCCAGCTCCCATCAGCCTGCAGCCATAATCTGACAGGCGGAGATCCTTTTACGAGCCTCATTAACACCTTCGAAATGTCAAAGCTGAGTTTCCATACAAACTTTCCCGGTGTGGGCGGTCCTGAGAAACAGTTAGGAGGTTTATCATGTTTTCCATCCAGGATGGAAAACATGAGAAACTTTGGCGCGCTCGCGCGCTCGTATATGCGGGTGTGGGTGTGGGAGGGTGTCTGTGGGTGCATATGTATATGTATATATGTGTGTGTGTGTGTGTGTGTGTGTGTGTGTGTATATATATATATATATATATATATATATATATATATATATATATATATATATATATATATATATATATATATATATATATATATATATATATATATATATAAGAACATAAGAACATTGGGAAACTGCAAGAGGCCGGGTGGCCTACACAGGGCAGCTCCAGAATCCCCCGGCCTGTACTCACGGTGGGTGAGGTGTAGTTACAGGGGTTATAGGTAGAGGCTTGGTCCTCGTTATATCGGCGGTACTAGGCACGCACCAGTACCCCGTCACCTTACTGCACCCACACCTCACTGCCACCTGTCGTCCTCGTCCATGTAGCTATCCAGTCTACTCTTAAAGCAAGCTATCGTCCCTGCACTAACTATGTGATTGCTGAGTCTATTCCATTCCCCCACCACCCTATTACTAAACCAATGCTTGCCTATATCTCTCCTAAATCTATACTTTTCTAATTTAAATCCATTACTGCGAGTTCTATCCTGCTGCTGGCTAATTCTCAGTACTTTACTTATATCGCCTTTGTTGTAACCCTTGACCCATTTGAATACTTCTATCAGATCTCCCCGCACTCTTCGTCTTTCTAGTGGATGTAAGTTTAGATGTTTCAGCCTATTTTGATACGGGAGGTTCCTCAGCCCCTGAATCATCTTGGTCATCCTCCTCTGAACTGATTCTAGCAAGTTGATGTCCATTCTGTAGTGTGGGCACCAAAACTGGACAGCATAATCTAAGTGTGGCCTAACTAACGCTAAATAGGTAGAGTCTGAGGATGACCTCTGCACTTCTGTTGGTTACCGTCCGGTTAATAAAGCCTAATATCCTGTTAGCCCTATTCCTCGCACTAATACATTGCTTCCTTAGTTTTAGGTCAGAGTTCACTAACACTCCCAAATCCCTTTCACACTCAGACCTGCCTATCGCTGTGGAGTCTAAACTATACCCGTGTAATGGGTTGCGTGTTCCTACACTAAGTACGCTACACTTGGTGATGTTAAAATTCATCTGCCATTTCTCTGACCAAGCTGACAGTTTGTTGAGATCCTCCTGCAGTGGTCTAGCATCCTCCCCTGTCCTAATAGTGCGTCCTATTTTGGTGTCATCTGCAAATTTACCTCTGTCACTAGTTATCCCATTGCCTATGTCATTGATGTAGATAATGAATAAAAGCGGGCCTAAAACTGAACCTTGAGGAACCCCACTGGTAACATTACCCCATTCGGATTTTTTACCGTTAATGGTAACCTTCTGTTTCCTGTCGCTAATCCACGCCCCGGTCCAATCAAATACCTTCCCTCTTATCCCATGAGCCCTGACTTTATTCAACAGTCTCTGGTGAGGTACGTTATCGAAGGCCTTACTAAAATCAAAATAAACCACATCATAGCTCTCATCATTGTCAGCTGCCTCGTATACTCTATTGTAATAGGATATAAGATTAGTGAGGCACGACTTTCCTTTAGTAAACCCATGCTGTGAGTCGTGAATTATATTATGTCTGTCTATATGGTCCCTAATACTATCAGCTATTATTGTCTCAATCATTTTACCTATAACTGACGTCAAACTGATTGGCCTATAGTTCTCCATAGAAGATTTGTCACCCTTCTTAAATATTGGAATAACGTGTGCCTGCCTCCATGAAACAGGCACCCCCCTGTGTCTGGCGCCTTCCTAAATACTTCCGTTAACTGCCCACTGATTTCAGTTTCACATTCCTTTATTACCCTGGGGAAAAGTTCATCTGGCCCTGGCGCCTTGGTGACTTTAAGTCTATCTATCTGTCTAATCACTAGCTCCCTACTTATGTATCTATATCTATATATCTATACCTATAACTATATCTATATCTATCAATATATATATATATATATATATATATATATATATATCTATATATATATCTATATCTATAAATATATATATATATATATATATATATATATATATATTGGGTAGGCGGTGGCCGAAGTGATAGCGTACTGGACCCACATTCGCCGCATGATGGACGACGCGGGTTCGAATCCTCACGCTACCACTCGGATTTTTCGGTCACCGCCGAGTGGCTTAAAACTACCCACATGCTGTCCTGAAGACCACCCATCAACCCGGACTCTAGAGGAAGCCGTCCAAGCGAATCAAGTACGAGTTCCGGGGGGCACCATGAGCTAATGCAAGATGGCGCCACTATAAACACTCGCCTGCGCCAGAACGGGCTGGGCCGACCATCAGGCCCCACCTGGAAGAAGCCTTGGGCCGACCATCAGGCCCCACCAGGAAGATGCCTACCGGCGCAATAGGCAACAACGTAAAAAAAAATATATATATATATATATATATATATATATATATATAGAGCTATATATATATATATATATATATATATATATATAAGAACATAAGAACATAAGAACGCAGGAGTCTGCAAGAGGCCGGTAGGCCTGTACGAGGCAGCTCCTTTGACCCTAAGCTCCCGTGTATCTAACCCCACCTAACATCGCTGTCCATGAATTTATCTAGTCTATTTTTGAATGAGACAATTGTATTGGCACTCACCACATGACTGCTAAGCCTATTCCACTCATCCACCACCCTGTTAGTAAACCAATTTTTGCCTATGTCCCTGTTAAATCTGAATTTATCCAGTTTAAACCCGTTACTTCGTGTCCTACCCGGTTCTCTTACCAACAAAACCTTATGAATGTCTCCCTTATTAAAGCCCTTCATCCATTTATAAACCTCGATTATGTCTCCACGCACCCTTCGCCTTTCTAGAGAATGCAAGTTTAACTGTTTGAGTCTTTCCTCGTATGGCAAGTTTCTCAACCCCTGAATCATCTTAGTCATCCTCCTCTGCACCGATTCTAACATTTTGATATCCATTCTATAGTAGGGTGACCAGAACTGAACCGCATAGTCAAGATGAGGTCTAACTAATGCTAAATATAGTTTAAGGAAGACTTCGGGGCCTCTGTTGCTTACGCTCCTTGAAATAAATCCCAGTACCCTATTAGCTCGATTTCTAGCTTGAGTGCATTGTGCCCTTGGACGGAGATCAGAGCTCACTAAGACCCCTAAATCCCTCTCGCACCCAGACCTACTTATGAGAGTGTCATTTAAGCAATAGTTATGTGAGGGGTTGTTCCTACCTACACTCAGAATACTGCACTTCCCTACATTGAACTCCATCTGCCATTTATCCGCCCAGTCATATAATCTATTGAGTTCACCTTGGAGAATACTAGCGTCCTGATCCGACTCAATTACTCTACCGATCTTGGTATCATCTGCAAATTTACTAACATCAATACTAATTCCTGTGTCTAAGTCATTGATATAAATAA